>NW_022987839.1:5870381-6028282 GCF_902827165.1 Trematomus bernacchii | reverse complement strand
ACAAATCTGCAAATTAACAAAAGGTATTAAATAAATGTAGTGGAGTAAAAGTACACAATTTATGGGGTAGCAATACATTTACGCAAGTAAGGTAAAAGTACCTGACGAATTCCAACATTAAAGGTCACCTATCATGCTATTTGTAGCCAATAGCATAGGTCTCAGATATATACAAATATATAAAAAACATGTCTATGAAGTGTTTTGCTCAAAATACCAAACAGATCACCCATTCTAGCCATGCCTCATATCCCTCTATTTCACTTCCTGCTTCAAAAGTGCCGTTTGGGGTATAAAGCTTTAAAAAAAACAAAGGAGGGGTCTGAGCTCATGCGGGACCCGGCAGCTGTAAAAACTGTTGCTTTGGTAAAACTTAAAAAATATGTGTCAAGCGATTCCAAGCAATTTTAAGAGTTTAGTCAACTTTTGCAATTTTTGAGTTGGTGAAATGTACTTTTTTTAGTTTTCCTCTACTCAAGAATGTGTTACTTTGCTAAAACTTAAAAAATATGTGTCAAGTGGTTCCAAGCAATTATAGGAGTTGGGTAAACTCACTAATGTGATTTTTTCTGCATATGAAAAGATGAGATGAGCCTACAATTAAAAGCCCAGATATTAAGTGTAACCAATGCAAATAACAATCTGCTAAGAACCACACGAGAATAAAGTAAATTATAAAACACAATTGAGTTGCCGGAACCTATATACGACAAACTCTTCCTGATTTCAATCCAACCCTTTAAATATTTGATAGCATTGAAACATTGCAGATTAAACAAATAAATAAAAAAAGGGAACATTATGGACATGTTAATACATTTTATTAAAATGTGATTATTTCAAAACAGTTGTCATAAAAGAGTAACAAGTTTGTTTAAAAGCACAACACATTAACATACATGGAGACACATGGTTATTACTTGATGGTTATAACTGCATCTGGCTCTTGGGCAACGTATCACTTCATGCTGTGCATCACGAGCCTGGTGCACTTCAACCTCTGCTGTTCCCTGTAAATACAAATAAAACACTAAATTGAGTACAAATCAGGACACACCATGTGTTTTCCTCAAAACAAAAATCAAATCCGTCTTGAAAACATAACGAGCCAGTTTACATTAGCTGTTAACAGACGGTAACAGAGGTGCTATTCACATGCATTACAAGGGGTTTAAGCCATCAAAAAAAGGCTGGTTTGCAAGAAAATGAACCAAATAGTCATGATATTGATATAGTTCATAAAATGTCCAACTACTTCTTTTTAACCCCACCTCATGCTCAGAGATGTATATAAAGTGGCACATGGGTCCTAGAATAAAAAGAACAGATGATTATTTCAACTTTTATCTTGATAAGTGAGAGCGCAGGCCAGTCTACATGAATGCAGGGCAAGGCACGTTTCTGTCCAAAGGTTCCATGATGGAGTCGATAATGTTTTAAAATATCACTTTGAGTGGTGACACTAGTGCTGTATAGTTTACATCTCCATCCCATCTGTGATTCAAAAAATAGAAATGGGTACGTTTACCTGATGCTCATTATATTAGTATGTAAACATAACACGTCTTGAATTAACCTCTGAAACAACAACTCTGACACACTCAAGGGCTTACCTAATGTGAACCTGAAGTCCATAGCAGGAGGCAAAATGTCTTCAAGAGGAGGTGTGTTTTCTGGTGAGGCAAATGAAAGAACAAAATAGTTACATGATGACAATGTAACAATCATTTCAGTAGAATTCATTAAAACATATTTAATTCAATTAATGGAATCAAACATTAAAACACAAGTATCATTTAAAACGGTATTGTATTTATATACATTTATAAGGATGGCATTGTTAGATACCAGTACAATTCCATGATTTTCTACACAGCAGATCCTAATTACTTCAATATACACTCCTTTATCTCGTTTGCATACTGTCTAATATCTACTTTATGTTGTAGTAAAACATCTCCTTAATAAAACTGTATTTATTGATATTTCTCGCTAAAGACTGCATTTTACTGTACTACATTGAACACATCTTGCTGACGTTAAACATGCCTCCTCGCCCAATACACACTTTTACTGAATTGCACCTGAATGCACCTTAACTGAAATCACCTCCGTCACTTTCTACTGAGAGCTAACGTTAACTCTCCTGCAGATTCCAACATGGATAGCGTTGCATAAGCATGACAAATATAGTTTGCACTTAATTTTGTATAATAACTAGGGCTGTCAAGTTAACGCGTTAATAACGCGTTAACGCAAAAAAAAATTAACGCCACTAATTATTTTAACGCGATTAACGCATGTGTATTTTTTGTCCTCGGCCGCCCCGTAGTTTCAGAGCGCATCGAGTTTAAAATACCATCTACTGTACAAGCTGATGCTGACAGCCCCGTTCCTGCCGCCCGCTTGTGGCAGACCACACTTCCACGCTCACCGGCAGGCCCGGACTGGCCATCGGGAGGACCGGGAGGGTGTGTGTGTGTGTATGTGTGGCGCGACTCGCGCGAGCGAGGCACACCTTACGTGTTGTTGTTAGCATCCGGTGCTAGCTAGCTGCGCTAACGGATATAAGGAGCTGTTTCAATGACATTTCGCCGACAACTGCGCCGAGCACTTGACTTTATGCAGGTAGGCAGACAGTGGGACATTGTACGAAAAGTCAGCACACTCAGCACGGATAGTACGCGCAACATGATTGCAGCTCCCGTTCGAGCATATATGCCTTGAGCTGCACATAGCTCCAACGATCTCCACACACACACACACACACACACACACACACACACACACACACACACACACACACACACATTATTGTATGAGAGAGGTTCTTGGTTGAATTGAGGCGAATATTTGTAATGTTCAGAGGTTGTTGTGTTTAATATTCATGAGAATATTTGTCATTGTTCAAATGATAATAAACAAACATATAAAGCATATTTGTTCACTCATATGTTGATAAGAGTATTAAAAACTTGAAAAATATCCCTCTAAGGTACATTTAGAACAGATAAAAAATGTGCGATTAATTTGCGATTAATCGCGATTAACTATGGACAATCATGCGATTAATCGCGATTAAATATTTTAATCGACTGACAGCCCTAATAATAACAACTCAATGCTGTAACTGCAGACTATGAGTTTAAATTGGGTACACTAAGATTGTTGAAAGATAATTCATTGCTCACAGTAAAACAAACGGCGAAATACATATAGAGGAATTAATATCAAATAGGCGCATTAGTAACTTACTCTTACATAACCGCTGGGTTATAAAGTAGTAGGGAATAGTTTTAACGGAGGTATTTTACCGCACAACATGCACGGCAGGAGAGCCTCTGAGCCCCGCGGCCGCTTCATGGTGCCCGGGCCAACGCTTAGAGCGGCATAGGGGAACAGTTTGCGGAGTTGATTCTTAATACGTACTCTTAACTTAACCACTTTTAACAGAATTGCGTCGGTAAGCACTTGATGCAAACTTTGCCCAACAACTTTGCGTGAAGAAATAGACTACATGTGCATGACAGGGCTGAGTCTAACTTTAACAGCAGTAATGGCGCTGGCATGCATTCAAATGTCGATGTTTCGTTCAAAACAGTGAATACAAGAAAAGTAAATAACTTGCTAGTTAAAAAGCAGTAATTAATAACTCAGGTGGCATGCTTACTTGTTTTACGATGGTTTGAGGAGGATCCAACGCAAACACGTGTCCAACTGCTGAAGAACCGCTGCAAAGAGGAACAGGAAGTCTCACACCGCGGTATTCTCGTTTGAGGGCGTGGCATGACCGTGGCGTTGAAAAAAGCATTTTTATTACGTTTTCCAAAATGTATTTTTAAAGAAAGTTCAGAAAATGTGATATTAATTTACAAATTAATGAGTTCTTAAAACATGTTCTCATTGTTGCTTACGTGTTACTTATTTAAACGCACATTGAAAAAAAAGTAATTTAGGGCAAGTAAATTACATAAAAAAATTGAGTTTTGTTGACTTCACCATCGGAACTGTTTTTACAGTGTACTGTCTAAACTAAATGCTGCCGTGATGAAACGCCATATCATGGATTATCAAGGATTATTTCTGAAACCGTATGGAGCTCAAAGGCTTTCTCTCTTGCCGGTTATACCACAAGGTGAGTTCCTTTTTATTTCCTGCTTCTTCACACACATGCTCTCCAGTACAGGTTAGCGATGCTAATGTCAACACCGACCATATTAGGGCATTGTTTCTGATAGCAACGTTTCTGATAGGGCCTTGGGTGTAAAGCCAGCCCACATTTCCGATATTACGTCATATCGGACGCAAATCTGGATCAGCTCCGTTGTAGCCCCGTTTTTAGAGATTTGGGTACGGAGGAAAAGAGAGAGGGTTTTATTTTCTGACGCTGCGTAAGTTCCCTGACACACCGGGGACACATATTTATGTATAAAAGACATCAACAAGTGCATTTTGCATGATAGGTCCCCTTTAAACAACTCATATGTATTTTCTAATGATAAAAACAGGATAATATCATATTTTATAATAATAAAACTCTTATATAAGAGGCATTCTGCACTAAGAGTACTTTTACTTTTGATACCTGAGTACATTTAGCTGATAATACTTCTGCCCAATAGACAATAAATAGATAAGTCTTTGGACAGTTCAACACTTTTCTTCGGTGACAGTCTCAACCTGCATGGCACTAAAATAACTACATCAAAACTCTTGAACTTTTTAAAAGCAAAAAAATACAATTTTCAGGGTTCGATTCCAATCAAAAATCCCATTAAAGGCAACTTTTGCAATGCAGATGCTCAAAGAGGCAACGATATTGAGGCGCATTGATTCAGATGAGATCTTTTGGGGTTTTACCAGAGACTTCCTGGTGATATGAGGAAAATGAAAAGCAATTTGCAGGGGGCAAAGGTTTCCTTTTATGCCGCAGTGACAATATCTTCTATTTTGGAGAAATCGCAAACGTTTGACTTTTCTGCCTGCTGTTTTCTGGCATCTAATTTAGCATTGTATTACTCCTATGCATTGCATCCACAGAAACATGTATATGAAATGCAGATCAAATCTATCAGATATCTAGACGTTTTATTTCCAACAGGCGTACTCCCAAGCTGATTCGTTGTATCACTTCAAACCTTTAATCAAAATAAGCCCTGATGGAAAGTTATCTTCTAAAATGCAATGCTGCCTATTTCTTGGACTGTACAGCCCGCTATCACAGCATTCGAGGAAGCACACGTACTGTTTGTGAGATCAGACAGATCCATGAGGCTCAGATGCTCTGATGTTACTGACATGATGTGCAGACTTCTATATGACTTTCTCAAATCCCCAGAAAGCTTTTCATGTCAGAAAACCTTGATTCAATCCACAGATCAACAATTGATACGATGTCTCAGAAACACAGACCGAAGAGATTTTTCTTGTTAGATGCAACTTTATGGGCAGCAGCACTGATCATCAAAGTAGGCTTAGTTTGTACAGTCACTCAGCATGCTATCCACTACAGTGAAAATAAACACGGATGGATTGTTATCTGTTCTCAGTTACAGATTTGGATGTTGTCCGTTCACTGACGTCAAAGTGAGAAAACAACCAAAGAGACTGTTGATCACTTGTTTGTTAGTGTTTAAAATGAGGGATCAAACACACTCACCAGGCCTGGTTCCACTGGTCTACTAATTGATACTCATGTGCACAAAATACTAAAATGAAAGTAGGCAGAAGAAAGGTGCCGCTATAATTGCTACTTTTGTGTGAAAATGACCAAATTATCTCAGCGTTAAATTATTATATGCAGTGCAGTGTTTCCCACAGAATTTGATTCTATTTGTGGGGGCACCACACAGTAACTATTTGTTTATTAAATTGGTTTACAGCCTGTATTACATCTCAAAACATGTAGTATATAGGGCTTACATAAAAAAACAACCTGTTATCTTACACTTAATACACTGATCATCACTGGAGATTCTACATCTCAAAAGCACCTAATGATATCCAACTATTGTTTCTTTGAAATAGAAGTATTCAGAGGTAGCTGTCACAAACAAGTGTAGTGTTAAGACGCACTGGACAGACCTGCTGTTATCCAATGGGCCTGTCTCACAATATGTCACCTTCATTTATCCAGAAAAAGCTTTGCTGAGTGTGCATGCTCCTTTTTAGGACTGCCCTACTTTAAATTGCTCCAGTTCCACCCGGTACATGAGGTCAGGACAAACACTGTTCCTCTGGTAGGCACTGACGGGAAAGACATTAGCCAATCACAATGCATTTTCTAATGTTATAAGGGCTTCAACTTAATATTATTCTCCTTGATTAATTAATTAAATGTAATTAAAGATTGATTGATAGGTTGATACTTTACTTTTGCCAGCCAACAGTGTAGTTGGTGATTGTTTTGCTACAGCACGATAGCCCATTTCCAGAGCAAAGGATTAAAGAAATAAACAGACACCATAACCAGCACAACAAGCGCTAAAACATCGAGGCAGTATGGGGCAGTATGTGGGAACTTGTGTGAGGTTGCGTTAAGTGCTCTGACTGCTGTAAAAAAAGCAGTTTTTAAATAATCAGGACAAAGGCCAAAAGGACAAGCTCACATAATAATGAATTTGCATTTCTTTAAATAGAGACAAGCCCTCATATTTTCAAAAGTAAAAATCAGTTGATGTTTGACAGTTTAGCCTGTTAAGCCCTGAGCCTGTTTTTCAGGTTTCAGGCTCGAAAATGACATGCCCAAAACAAATGACTACAACTTCACTTCTAAAAGGGTTATATGAATAATTTATTTTATCAAAGCAAGGTTACATCTGTGAGTTGGATGTAGAAGTGTCAGAATCAATATAGATTTTTCTCAGTTAGAGTAAATTCAGATGGAACATAGTAAAAAAAGGTAAATTCTTACCTCCGCCTAAAGAAAAAACATTACTTATAGTAAAAACCACCCTTGAATGATGGGTTAGTAGACTAAAAGCTTTATAAATCCAAACTATAACATATAATAAGTACCATGTATCAAGATTGAGGCAAAACAAGTTAAATTTGACCTTTTTAGAGAGGTTTAGCAAAAAGAAGTTCCAGGCGGAATAAGCTTTCGGCACATTTGGGTACATCTGGTTCCATCAGTGCCATTTGACCTTTTTCAGGTACCAGACTATAAAAATGATGTATTACATTGAATTATCACCATAGGTATTCATTCCATCCAAAGAAAAAAAATTAAAATTAAAAAGAAAATTAATAAAAAAATAAATAAAAAAAGCCGCCGACGGGGGCTTTGGGGCTTAACAGGTTAGAGGAGTGTGGTCTTCAGTTACGAACCAGGCTCAACCCGAATATGAAACTCACCATTAAAAGTGTTTCACATTAATACAGTTCATTTGAATATATTCCTAATTTTAACAAGTTGAGGGTCCAGACTTCAGGCACCTACGAGGAAACTTTTTCTCATGTTTTTCCCTTCACAACATTGACCTTGCAGTCCGCGCGCTCTGAATTCTGATCGACCTAAATGTAAAAGTTAATAATATCAATATTCTGTGAACTCGGGCTGTAGAGAACGAGGAGATTTCATTCCTAAATGAAAATGTCACGGTGGCTGTCGCTGCTGCTGGTCCTCCGCAGAGAGGCTGTCGTGGCACCGCCCCCCGGCCCAGAGTCACACTCCGTCAGCGGGGACAATCATTAGCTTTCCCCCCCGAGGAATGGTTCCCCCCCCCTCAGCGTCCGCTCCTCTTCACCCTCAGCTCTTTGTGGCTCCTGCTGATAAGGCCCAGCTGATATCTGCTCTGGCTGCATGGGAGACGATGAGCCCAGTCTCACACAAAAACGTGAAATAGCTACGTTGGTAGTATATTCACAAATAACCCTCTCAAGACGTGACATGGATATAATATTTGTGTCCTATTCATTTCTAACGACCAGTGTCCATGTCACGTGATCGCAAACTTTCCCAGTGAGAAAATAAAACATGGCGGACACCCGATTTATTTGTCGTGGAAAATCCTAAATTGTAGGATAGTTTGGCCGTTAAAATGCTTTTTGATTACATTTCTAGAGAGAAGTGTATATTGTACTTTTAGAATCTACGTCCAGTGGATGTGTAGGATCCATAGTTTGATAGATACTACGAAGATTATTTGAGCTCCATGTTTTTTTTAACAAAATATTGTATCCATGTCACGTCTTGAGAGGGTTATTTGTGAATATACTACGTTTTGCCCTGTCGACCAACGTAGCTATTACACGTTTTTTTGTGAGACTGTGTTGGAGCCATACACACTGAGCTGCTGTCACACACACACACACACACACACTGAGCTGCTGCCCACACCATCAGGACAAAAAGAAACTGGATCTGACTCCAAAAATGTAATTTGATATAATCTCTAACACAATCTAAAAAAATCCTTATTGAATTCATCTTTACCTGACTCTATCTGACATTGCAATTAAAAATGCTTAAAGTAAATATTTACCCATGTGTTTGCACAAGTTAATGAGGTCGGCATTACAGTAAGTGATTCTAATCAGCAGTATCCAGGTAGATGTATTCACGCAGCAAATCAATGTGAAAATCCACTAAACCAGACTAAAATGGAATATACAACTGGGTTGCAAATAATCTTTATCGTTTTAATTTATTAATGATTTATTCGATAAAATGTAACATTTCCAAAAAGCCAAAGGTCAAATATTCACGTTTTGGACTTACATTTGTGTCAAAACGAGCATTTTCTTTCAAGAAGTGCCACTTGTTGTTCGCGTTTGAGAATCTGGAAGAAGCAACTGTATAACCTTTAAGCACGGAGGCGTGTGGCGCAGTGGGGTAGTGCGTTGGTGTTCGGATCAGGGTTCAAACCCCACTGCAGTCAGCATGTCGTTGTGTCCCTGAGACACTTCACCCCAAATTGCTCCTGTGGGGATTGCCCACAGTATTGAGTATGTAAGTCGCTTTGGATAAAAGCGTCTAACAAGTAACATATAATATAATGCAAGCTCTATAACTAACATGTTCTTCAAAGCAGATTTGATTTGTTTTCTTTTGATCAAAGTGACTAATTGTTTCAGCCCAAAAATAAACGATAGAGACTCCGTTAGACATTGAAAGCAACACATGATGTCTTTGGTAATGAGATTTTATTATGAAGTTCTTGCACACCAGACGATGGATCTTATTATCTTTATTAACTTCTTGTTCAAATGCTTCAGACTTCACCAAGAGTGTCAAAACCAGCATTTAGATTCATGCTCTCCAAACCTCCAATGGCTCTGTGTTTTCTTAATGAGATGTCAGAATAAATTAATTCATACAAGATTTCTACATTCATTTAGGATTCATCATCGAGCACCCGAGTGACATCAGGCCTCAGAGGGCGAGGAGACGTGAGCGGCAGAACATGGATGGAGTCACATGAGGGGCATCTACAATGACAGGTCCACACACACACACACACACACACACACACACACACGCACACACACACACACACACACACACACACACACACACACACACACACACACACACACACACACACACACACACACACACACACACACACACACACACACACACACACACCATCTGCACACATGTAAATCCAGACAAGACCTCCTCTGTGTCTCTTGCTACTGACTCTGCATGGCAATTACACTCTCCCCTGTTATTCAAACACACACACACACTCGAACACACACTCACTTAGGAGGCCGACAGGGTTCCTCTCTGCCTCCTGCCTGCAGCGCTGCATGATGATTTCGCTCCCCACAGTCCTCTCTGTTGCCAACACCTCTCTCCGCTCTTAACCCCGACTCGGCGCTCACACACAGGTGGGCCGAGTGTGTTGACTTGCTCTTCACTCTACATGCAGAACAACCACTTCACAGTGTGGAGCTTTGTTTTATTGAGCCTTACTTGAAGAGCAGTTTTTCGCTCAGTCACTAAGCTACCATCAAAAGAGCTCAGTGAATAGATACTCATGGACACATACTTGAAACAAATTAGCAAACAGGCCAACAAAGAGAGAGCTGAGACGGATTGTGGCTGAAAACGGTGCAAAATAAACAGATTAGTTTGATGATGAAGAGATATCTTTTTTTCAGGCTTTTTCATGTTTGTTGTTTGTTTAATTTGATGAGAAAAACAAATGGCTGTCCCTGCAGTTTGAGGTGTAAACAGTTGTATCGAGGAAAAAAGTTTAAGACGGCAAGATAATTGTATTTGTTGCAGTTTTGCATTTTAATTAAGTAAATATGTTTATTATTTATAGAGCACCAGCTATCTCATTACATCCATGCCTGTGTGTTCTTGGGGCATTTTTTGTCAACTGTTTGTAATTTATAAACTTCTATTTTTGTTCAAAAGCATTTTTTTTATTAATTCTAGTATATTCCTTCATTGTGTTAAAAGTAAAGTCATGCAGGTAAACCTTTACAGGTGTATTTGCACTCTCAACCAACTGTACAACAGCTTTTAACTAGTCTTTGTTGCACCTTTTAATGTCATTATACACCTTCTTTGCCATGTTAAGGCTAGGTGAAAGTGGGCAATGAGTGCATAAAGAATGTGATTTTGACATTATACATGCATAACCAAACCTCTACCTTTATATGTGGCAGATCGGATATATTAACAGTTGTTGGTGTTTTGGAAAGCATCCACAAACAAGTCATTTTGCCATTAAAGTACAAGGACATGTTTACTCAGCGACCTTCTGCAGCTGTGCTCTCGGCTGCCTTTGTCTCCACAGGACTTTTTATCTTCTGTGGTCACTGCTGCTGAGAGACAGATCTCCATTAAGATTGACCTGAGTGACAAGAGCTCCAGGTAGCTAAGGAAATCTCTCTGTGGTCGGCAGTGTAAGCAGTCACCAGGTAACCAGCAGGATAACATCGGCTGCTCAGTCTCTCAGAACGAGGCTGTGAATATCTACTTTTTAAAAATCACATACACTGTACATCCGCTCCTTATCTGTCAGGAAGAGCTGAAACTCATCCTGTCAGAAATATATTTCACACCCCACTCCTTCCTGACCAGATTTCCTCCCTTTCCTGCTCTCCTCTTGCAGAAAGTGTTGATGTGTGAGCTGATGTGCTCTAAGGTGATATCTATTGTTACTTTCAAATAGAAATCATGAGCTTTATTTTCCACATTGGAAAGTGCATCCACATGGTCAAAAGTAAAAGTCAGTTGATGTTTGACAGTTTAGAGGAGTGTGGTCTTCAGTTACGAACCAGGCTCAACCCGAATATTAAAGGGGACCTATCATGCAAAATCCACTTCTTCATGTCTCTTCTACATCAACATGTGTCCCCTCTTCTTCATGTCTCTTCTACATCAACATGTGTCCCCTCTTCTTCATGTCTCTTCTACATCAACATGTGTCCCCTCTGTGGAAAGAGATTCTGAAAGTTTCAGGAAAAAGATTCTCTCTCTTTTTGTCCTGATCCATTTCTATAAAAACCTGTCTGAAAATGAGCTGATCAGATTTGGGCCACTTTATTATGTCATAACGATGTTTTGGCTTGTGTAACCATTAGCCAATCAGCAACCAAGGTAACCCCCCACACACACACCTTATCACCTGAATCTCCTCCTAGAGCACCATTGTGTTCTTTTAACCAAATATCTCTCATGCCCCTTTCACACCGGCGCTTTTCCAGCTCCTGCTGGGAGCTAGAGCCTGAAAAGCGCCGGTTTTTCCTGTTCACACCGCAGCGGCGGCGCGTCATAGCTCCGGAATGCGGTTCACTTCCAGCTCCAAAAAGTTGTCGGTCCAGAGGCAAGAGCTTTGGAGCTATGACGCGGCGTCGCTTACGTCTCTTACGTCGAGGCGTGCAGGAAACCTTACTTTGACCATCCGTTCGCTGTTATTGATCATTGTGGAGAGCAGGCAGACGTTTGGTTTGTTATTATAGCAGCTATCGGATGGAATTAATACATGGGCTGTACAGGTTGTCATGTCCGACTATCACAAGTAGAATCATAATGAAAAATACGCCGGTAAAAAGTGCCTGGAGAAAACGGCTTAGCAAGTAGTCCGTTTAGCTTCGGTTGCTATGCTAACATCACCCATGTTATACCAGAGAAACTTTCATAACAGCGTTGTGATGCCAAACAGTGTCAATTCAGACTGACACACATTCACTTAAGGGGAACTGGGGATATGTATCAGCTGCTTGTGTGACAGTCAGACAGTGAATACTTTAGAGCCGTGTGAGCTAACCTGGAGCTAACGGGAGAATACACTCCCGTTGAAGAGCAGCCGGCCAGCACTGCAGCGGTCGGTAAATGCCGCTGAAACACATTAATAAACAATGAACCACGGCACTCTGGAGAAAAGTATAAGGTTGGAGAAGTCGTTATTTAATTTAATCTGGCTTCGTATGATTAAAAGCAACACGATCGTCGACCCGACGCAGTCCCCCCCCCGTTGTTGTGGGAGAAAATCTCTCGGCAGCTCTGGGCAGTGTGAACAGAGCGGGAGCTGAAAAGGGAAACGGGAGCTGAACCAGAAAAGCTCTCGCTAGGAGCTAGAAAGGGAAAAGCGCTGGTGTGAAAGCCGCATCAGAGGGGCGTGGGGAGGGGCTCCTTATTTTCATCTAAAGTAACAGACAGAGAATCAGCACTTTGGAAACAGGGCTGAAACAGAGGGGATTATGGGTAATGCTGCAATGATCTGATTGGTGTTTGGAGCCAAACACTTCAGAGACATGTTTTGTATATATCTGAGACCTGTGATATATTGATGAAAAACAGTATAATAGGGGACCTTTAATGTATTTGAAGCTTCATCACGGAGCAGATGACCCGGCTCATTCGGCACTCACTAACTCCAAAAGGAGAGACCCACTCTTTAGGGTAAAGTGACACCTCACCTCTTAATGTCAGGTTTCTCTTCAAAACGTGTGTGATGTGATTACAGAAAGAAAAATGGCAATGTTACCAAGTTAATGAGATTTATCCAGAAAGGCCAGTCTGCTGATCCACAGCGACTCCGTGACATTTCTCTCTCTGCAGACGATCGATAGGCGGCCACGGGCTAAACATTAAAGCAAAAACACAAAGAAAGAATTGACTTTGACTGAAATGACTGACTGGAACAAAACATAACAAAAACAAAATCTGATGCATAACAGTTTCCTAGGATCATATGCAAGTTTCTAAAGTACAGATGATCCAATAACAAAAGTGATTCTTCATTACATTAGTAGAGGACAAGTCGTTTTAAAGATATGCCTTCAGAACATTTCAAATATACCTATCAGGAACTCAAAATAGCTTTTCAATAACCTTGCAAAACTAAACATTACTGAAAATATGTAAAAACAAGTTTAATGAAAGTAGAATGAAATGATCTGTTAACTATCAGCGAGCATCAGATAAGTATAGTCCTGCCATTTGTTATATCATTTTCTTTGTTCAGTAATATAACGAAATTTTCCTGCATATAAAAAGGGACATTTATTTTTGCATATGAACAGGTTTGCGATCAAATATGGAGCATATAGGAGCCTAAACATATTTATAGTACGCTCAACTCGAACCACCAGCATGTTTTCGAGCTGCGTTGTGAACATGGGTGATATGAATCACTTGCTAAACAAACTGGAAAAACATTTGATCCATACCATTTTAAACTGTTGTTTGGATGATCGTGAACATCTGCTGGCTATAGCGGTGACTTTAATGAGGGGTGAAATTCAGAGTCAGGTGTACGTGAGCAGTGTGTGTGCCAGTGTTTCCGTCAACAAAAATAATTGGTGCAAAGAAACAGAATACATATGTGACCTGCTCTATCGAAATCAGTCGCATTGACCCGAAGACACATTTTGAGTTGTATACACTGTTGGAAAGAGGAGATTCCTAGCTTTCTAATGATATCAAGATTGTTTTTGTACTCCAAATATTAAGCAAAATATGTCACATTATATAATGACTGTCACCGAGTCATCATTTTGAGAAAAAGGCCTTCAAAGTTTCCTCTTCTCTGGAATCCATCGATCTGATTGATTATTAGCGGAGCAAATGATCAAAATAGTCCGGAGGGGAAATATTTCCGTTTGGATTACTGGTCTGGGGGAAGCTCGTGAGTGTGTGTGTGTGTGTTTGTGTATTTTTGCGTTTGTGTGTATTGTGTTTGTTTCCCGGGGAAAACACTCACGAGAAACACCGGCTGTTGTTATGCTTGCTGTGACGTTAAGTTACTCCGTTCTCCGCTTGTAATTATGCCGTTACAAGCTTCATAGTTGTATTTATCATCTGAATTTGCCGAAACAAGTTTAATATTCTGAAAGCCAAGACTTTGTTTAATTGAAATCAGATGAAAACAAACTGTAACGGACCCTGCCGTGTTATCTAGATAACTATATGCCTTACATTCATAATTTCAGCCGGAGGGAGGGGAAGCCGCGCTACGGAAGAGCAGATTGCGAGCGAGAGGTGCCTGTCATCTTCCCTTCACAAGCTTCACAAATGTATTTATCGTGTGATTTTGGAAATAAAAGTTTCATATTCTGAAAGCCAAGACTTTGTTTATTTAAAATCAAACAAAACACCCGAACCCCGAAAAAATAGTTTTTTACGCAAATCCACGTTTATTTTGAAATGAGCCGTTGCGACATCCGACTGATTTCGATAGAGCGGGTCACATATAGTCCTGTCTGCCCTATTACATTTGATATAAGGCTTGGTAAACACCAGCTTATGGAAACAATGGTGGGGTGTGGCAAGCATTCTCCAAGCTGTCTCCAACAAGGCCAAATGTAAGCAAATGATAAAGCAGATTAGCATAAAGTGTCCAGGAACGGCTCAGAGATTTGTCGCCACACTTCTGCTGCACACTGTCTCCAGTAAATGAATTAACGAGGAGAATCACCTCCTCCTAAACTCGGGGCATCACGGCTGAATGGTTGTTTTTCTTTGCTTTAGTTTGTTTTTGAGGACGCTTTAAGCAGCTCCATCTGAAATCATTAAATGAGTTGATGGTGGCAGCATCTGCTCTCACGGCATGCTTGGTTAAGATTTGCTCCGCGGGGAGACTGTGGAACAAAAGCATCAGGAACGGCACGTTGTCTTTTCACATGCTCCGTTAAGTTTGACCACCGTGTCGGCTCGGAGCGTCGCTGTCTTGCCTGATTACTCCCAACAAGTTCCACTTCTCCACTCATCTGCTGTCAACAAGCTCCAGTGGAAAAAACATCACGCACTTTGATGTCTGGAGTAATTTGCATGATAGCTGCCCTCTCTGGCACAGTTAGCCTCTTGAGGAAAATGTAGTCTTTATCTTCCATCCAGGATAATTTCTTCTGCCCACATAATGGTGCAATGCAGTTTTTATTTCCCCCCATTGATATCTTAAAAAAACTAAAAGCTTGGACTTGTTTTGCTGGAAAGTGAGGAGGTGTTTGTCTGTTTACTATGAAGATGGAGGCGTGTTGGCAGGAAGTGGAGATGTTTGTGTTTGTCGAGCTGCTTTGGAAGGAAACACAATGTTTCCATCACTAATCTCTGTTTAACTTAAATCCGCCAACAGTCCTGGAAATCACATCAGTGTGAATTAAAGTGAGGGAATCCTTCTGCTCTGTGTCACACCAGTTAACAGGTTTAACTGCGGAGCTGAGAATAATGCTGCAGGATGGAAGAGAGAGAAAATGAAGCGGAGACGCTGAGAGAGACACAGTCATTATGAGTTATGTAAATCTCCAGAAGCTGGTTCCAGTCATCATTTCCATTGTAGATTGTGGTGTAATTGTGCTGCTGCGTGCTGCTGATAAACCTTTGGAAGAGTCCGGTCTCCTCTGGATTCTATCAGGAGGCCGTCAGACAGGAAGTTTTGGCTCTGACAGGAAGCCAGGAGGGTTTTTGGGTAGCAGCAGATTCTCCTCTTTGTCTCTCTGCACCAACACGATGTCACAGCTTGTGAAGAGAAGACAGAAGCAGCAGACAGAGACAGATATCAACACCTGTCATCATCTGAACATGCAGCTGGCCGGACGCTCTTATCTGCAGCAGCTCACAGTCCTGAGAGCACAGACTGAGTTTAGACGCTCCCAGAGGAAATAAAACCAGTGACTGTGGAGGAGCTCGACTCGCTGAGTTCACAGGACTTCTGTTTCTGTGGCTCCATCAAAACCTTCCTGACACTTTGCTCTCCGATCACTTCAAGTCCAACACCTTGATTGAGGCAGTACCAGAAATAATCAAACAAGTTAAATCACAAATTTTTCCTTTTTCACTTTAATGTCGGTCGAAGGGAAGCGCAATTATTTCATTTGAATCGTGATCATGATTTTCCGCAATTTAATGAACCTGATGACGCTTCAAATGAAATCAAACGTTACAGTACCTGAACAAACTAAAACTTTGAATAGTCCAGAGTAATAATTAGGAATAATAATGATGAATATTTGTGGTTTAGATATTGATCAAAAATAATTGTGATTACCATTTTGGCCATAATCGTTCATCCATTGTAAGTTATAATCAGTTCTGATCCTCCAGCGGACTGCTCTGTCTCACTAACAAAAGCAGAAGATGCACTAGCTGGTGAGCGAAAGCCAAAGTTTACAATGTGCACTCTCCTGATTTAAAGTGTATTGAAGGAGCCAGAACACCACAGGAAGAATCCATGATGTAATCAATCTTTTACTGAGGCTTTAAATAAACTGTGCTTACATCTGCACAGTTTGTACTGAGCAGATTGACACAGATAGATGAAACCACAGACTCAATTTACTCAAACCAGAGTGAACTGAAGAGGCAGTGCTGAGAGAGCATGGTGTTATGGAAAAGTGACAAGATAGAGAACACATTTTTGTATTTTTTTTAAATTGCAAATAAACCCTAAGTAGTCTCTTAATCTTTAAAAGTAACAAAAGAAAAGGATAGAAGGGATTTGTAATTGTTCGCCTGTAGTGGAAAATGCAAATGCTGAGGTCATTCTAATGTTGATATTGCTCATCAGGAGGAGAAGAACTATTTAGATCCTTACCTTGAGTAAAAATACTGCAAACATTTCCCAATGGAACTAAAAGTTCTGCATTAAAAATCCTACTTTAGTATGTAAGTATTATCAATACTTGTGAAAAGTATGAAAATAACAGTAATATGTTTGCTGTTACTGCTATATAGGAATGGTTGGATTCATTTCACTGCTGCATTAATGAGTAAGTTGCATTTAACTGTATATATTTTCCGTTGTGCATAAGTTAAAGTCCTTTAATATACTGTTGGGTAGTTCACTATACAGCAATAGGCGCTTTCACACAAAGTACTTTGCCGTATTTGGTTCATGAGAACTTAGTTCATGAGAACTTAGTTCATCAGAACTCTTTAGTTCTGATGAACTAAAGAGCAGATCGCGTTCACACCGGAATAAGTCCCTGAGGGAGGATTAGTCAAATGAAGCCGCTGACGTCACTTCTTCTTCTTCTGCTTTGGGTTTACTGGCAGGCCGCAAACAACTTCACGGCGTATACTGCCACCCGGAGTCCCCGGCTGGAAGTCCCCGGAGTTGGGGACTGGCTTCAGTAGAAGCTGCTGGGACTCCCAGCAGCTTCTACTGAAGCCTTCCGAGTAAATCACCAGAACGCCGACACCTCCTCATTTCCACCGCTCCCATGTTTTCTTTTGTGTTGCCATAAGTTAGTCTCTCTGTGTTTCTGCGCTGGGCTAATGCTAATGCTAATAATGCTAATGCCAGCAAATAAAATGGCGGCTTCACAAAACTTTTCCGAGTTTTACGGGGCGTGGTTTGCAATCCGCCCAGCCAATCAGAAATGGGAACCTTTTTCTCCCATGAAAGTACCTGCTCTCTAGCAGGGCTAAAAAGGGGGTGAAAAGGTTCTCATGAACTAAGTTCTAGTTCCGGATCTTTTTGGTGTGAACGCAACATTTCAAGAACTATCGAAACTATACTGGGAAAAGCGCCTAATATCGCATATTCAAAAAAATAGCAAATAGGAAGTTCTCTGATAAATAATAAAAACAATACAGCATTGCGTTTAAGATCTCACCTGTGAGTCGAAGAAATGTAACTTTAGCCCACCTGTTGGTCAATCAGTGCAACAACAATAAGATTCAAAGACACAACCCATAATCAGCTTCCTCTTAATCTCTTAATACATTCAGACACTTTTAATCCAGCGTGCTTTAGTTTTCAAAGTAAATCCTGCTCACTAAATGGTTTCCTTTCTGTTTGCTCAGGCGTAGTGCGGAGGACAGACTGTTTGATGACTTTAAGCCACTCAGAGGGAAGATTATAAAAAACTCCTCAGGACTAAAGAAGAGTCTCTGAGAGAAGCAGAAGCAGGGCGATTATATACATGGACACATTCAGACTTTGCTTAAATGTTTTAGCATGAATACTTTGCAATGAATTGACTTGCTCTCATATCAAAGGCATTCCTTTTGTTTTGGTGATACAGAGTAGACAGAGGTAAACCTAGTGTCAAAATCACTTACTTGTAAGTTAACTAACTTGATTTACCCAAGTACTGTTTAAATTTCAGATCCTTCCTTTATCCGAGTCTTTAGTTTTCAGTCCACTTTCTTTTTCAAATCTATTGCAGTTTCACTCCACTATACAGTATTTATCTGATGGCTTTAGTAACTTTACAAAGTGAGATTTTAGCTCACAAATTCCATGAAGCTTGATACAATTTGAAGGTATGGTAAAACTTAAACTAATGCTCCAGATATCGGCCCGCAAGTATGGATAAAAAAAGTACATTTCAGTAATTTTTCTTTCAAATAAATTATTGAATGTTGGGATTTTTCTGCATTAAGTTCATTTACTTGTAATACCTAATGCATTTTTGTAATTATAATTACATAATTTTACTTAACACTTTCAATTTCAGGACTTTTCATTTGTAACATTCTGTTTTTACATTACTGCATCAGTACCATAACTTAAAGGTCACCTATCATGCTATTTTTAGGCAATAGCATAGGTCTCAGATATATACAAATATATAAAAAACATGTCTATGAAGTGTTTTGCTCAAAATACCAAACAGATCACCCATTCTAGCCATGCCTCATATCCCTCTATTTCACTTCCTGTTTCAGAAGTGCTGATTTTATGTATCAAAAAATTGTTTTGATAGCAAATAAAAAAGGAGGGGGCTGAGCTCATGCGGGACCCGGCAGCTACTGTCTAAACTAAATACTGCCGTGATGAAACGCCATATCATGGATTATCAAGGATTATTTCTGAAACAGTATGGAGCTCAAAGGCTTTCTCTCTTGCCGGTTATACCACAAGGTGAGTTCTTTTTTATTTCCTGCTTCTTCACACACATGCTCTCCAGTACAGGTTAGCTCTGAGTGTTAGCGATGCTAATGTAAACACCGACCATATTACGTCCAAAACAGTCGGGCATTGTTTCTGATAGCAACTTTCTGATTGGGCCGTGGGCCCACATTTCAGATATTACGTCATATCGGACGCAAATCTGGATCAGCTCCGTTGTTCCCCCGTTTTTAGAGATTTGGGTACGGAGGAAAAAGAGATAGGGTTTTATTTTCTGACGCTGCGTGAGTTCCCTGACACACCGGGGACACATATTTATTTTTTGCATGATAGGTCCCCTTTAAGTAAGAGACCTGAATACTTCCTGCCTTAATGGCTATTTAGTAAACATTATAAATGGTCTGTGCAGTGTCCCGAAAGCTTAAAGCTAAAGCTGCTCCACATTTTTCCTTCACCATGACGTTAACGAGGTGAGGTGATAAACAAGATGAAGCATTTTACCTCACATCTGCTGCAGACACACCTGCCTCTTATTAACCTGATAGCTGACATTAGGGAAAATCACAGCAAACTAATGAGACATCTGCGCGCTAAACTATATAATAAACAGCATATTTTACACATGAAGGGAAAAGCTCCTAACAAATGTGTTGTGGCGGTGGCTGTCTGGCTCTCTGAGGACTCTTTATCTGCTGAATGCTGATGGAAAACCAAAACTCTGAAGCGTCAGATGCCTTTTTTTCAAATGTTCCCAAACACAACAAGTCCAAGGTCATTTCATCACGGCAACAACAACAGGAAGTGTTTCTGTCCGGGGGGATTTTAGCGTGTTCAGTGACTGCAGCTCGGTGCTGTGGACGGACGTCCTTGGCCATGTTCCAGTTTGAGATGCTCAGCGAGAACCGAGGAGCTTTTTCTCCATTTAAAGTCTTAACATTCACAATGCTTTGACATTTCATGAAACAAAACAAAAGATCACTTTAATATTCAATACTCTAGCGACTTCAGGAAACAGACTGCAGGTTACTGAGGGGCTGAGCTGTTGAGCCTGGTTGCTTTAGTCTGACATCGAAAACTGGCTGGGATCCAAAATGTCTTGAAGTAATCTTAGTTTAATTAAAAATGATTACTGTATTATATCAAGCGCAGAGATTATTATCAAAATAATCCAGCTATCAAAATGTACGGCCCGTCCACTCGGCAGCGTCGCGTGCTTCAACGGAGACGCTTCCCATTCACTTTGAATGGGGTCAAGCTTTGCCGAACTGCATTGTGGTTCCGTCGTGTCGCTTTGCCTCCGTTGCTCGCTTCGAAAGTTGAGAAAAGTTCAATTTTTTAAGCTTCGACGGAAGCGCCAGCCAATCAAATCATATGCCAGTACAAGCGCTAGCCAATCAAGGAGAGATTAATGTGATTGGTTGTTGGTCGCGCGCCAGACACGCCCACCGGCAAGCTTCAACGCGACGCTGCCGTGTGGACATACCGCAACACTAAAAAAAAAAAAACTCTATTTCTTAAACAGCTCATGACATTGACTTTGAGTCCCGCCCATATTCATGTGACACAACTCAACCCACATTTACAACAAAATTCCCCACTTTGTGAAATTCATGGCTCCTAAAAATACAATTTTGGTGACCTTTAGTTGTATCAAAAGCTGTAAATAATTTATAAAGAACAGAATGAAACACGTTGTTCGCTCTGGGGAACAGAAAGAGGATGGTAACAGATCCCAGACCTGCTGTCTGCCTGAAGGAAGCCAGAGGCGTGTTACTGTTTACCACAGGGCAACATCTGTACTTTTCAATTCCACATTATGAGTGTAGAACTGTATGCTGATATGCAATGTAATAATACATGAAACGTTTAATCCCTTTAAATTCTCGCATGTCAGATTTCGAGTCATATAAGGAGTAAAATACTATCTGGACTCTTAGCACACTTCAGTTAAATGCAGGTGGGTTTTTGGAAGTGAACAATCTTCGGGATTTTACTAGCAATATGATAATGTCAAACCAATAAATCTCTAAATTCTCCTTCGT
This sequence comes from Trematomus bernacchii, assembly GCF_902827165.1. Lineage (NCBI taxonomy): Eukaryota > Metazoa > Chordata > Actinopteri > Perciformes > Nototheniidae > Trematomus > Trematomus bernacchii. The sequence goes on along the minus strand of NW_022987839.1, from coordinate 6,006,972 downwards.
CAGTAGGAACTAGGCATCTTCCGTTCTTTCGATTTATTTGGCAAAGTTAAAGAACAGAAATGTAAAAGTTTAGTAAAGCGCTGGAGGCGGGATGTAACTCTCAGGATAAACCCTGTAGTCTGTAAGTGCACCTTATGGCCAAACGCTGTTTTATGGTTCCCATCATTTTGAATGATTTCCTAGGGAGACACTGACTTTAAGTAGTTATTCCAGAGCAGGATGCCTGGAACGGAATATATTATGTGCTACTTATAATGGGGGGGAATGGACATAGTGTTCAGTTGGTACATTTCCACTTAATTCATTCCACTTAAGTGCTCATGCAGCGTAGAAAATCTAAGAGCACAGCAGGTCAGCTGAACATACAACACATTACATATTTTAGTAGAGCGTACAATTCATGCTAATACATGAAGACGATTTCTAAATACTAAGTTGAACAGAACAATCCTTTATAAGCACACATGTCAGGTGATACAAATACAAACTCACAAAAGCCTAAAACTTCCTTTAGAATAAATATCTGTCTGACAAATCAATAAAACAATACTCCTCTGATCTGAGTCTGTTTTCCTATGAGGAACAATTTCCCCTTTATTACTTGATTTGAAACATAACTGTTGACCATCGTGTTCTCTATCAATTTAAAAAAGAAGAACATGGGTAACACCGCATGCTGTGACAAAAGTGATCTAGCAACAGCTGGAGCTTATCCAATGCAAATGGACTACAGCGGTATATTATTAAGCGAGCATAACCAGTCTCTGCGTGTCTCCTGGATTGTAGTCGAACCTGAAAGTGCTGAGCCTGCATGCGGAGTGAATTCCTGACTGGTGTACACCTCTGCGCACAACATTTTAATGATGATCCTTCTGCAGGCGTAGAGCGGCGTTGACTGTGTTTTGGAAGCAGACGGCTCTTGGTGGCAATTATCAGACAGAAGCTCTGGAGGGACATTTTGTTTTTCCTTCATAGCAGACGCACCACAGTCTTGCTTTAGTCTGGCCATCCGTGCAGCTTTTTAGGCTATTCCTTCATTTATAATAATAATAAATCATCTGGTTTCTACTTCTTCACGGCAGAGTGAGACTGCAATTTGGTCTGGGGCAGTTTTTTTTTAATCCTCCTTCTGTTTGTTTGGTGTGTGGATATGTGAGCCAAAGAGCCTTTTCAAGCCCTTTGCAACAAGGAACAATCCATTTCAGTTGTTACGTTTTGCAGCTACATGTTAATACCAAAGAGGTACAGACAGAAACAGAAGAATAAGACATCTTATGCTACATCCAAAGGTGCTTTTTGTATTGAGGCTATCCTTTTCTTTATGTGCAAACATCACTTAGCTGTCCAGTTTGAAGAGCAGCACAACACTGGCCTGCTTGCTGCTTGTGCTCAACCTATGGCAGTGTTTATATCAGGTGTTTCTCTGCCTGCTGGTTCCTTGGTGATATCTGCTTGGGAGTAAAATGCCTTTCTCTCCTCATGACTCTCTCTTAAACGAGGTCAGACTCACAGTTTCCCCTCAGTGAGCAGCTTTGTTGTTCTGATTCCACCCCAGATTGATCTTTTCGATTATTCCCTGCTCTAAGGAACTAGATGTGTGATTTCGCTCCCCACAATTGTTTATAGCTTCCCTGGAGAACCACATTGCAACCATATAAAGGCCGTGGTCCAGTCGGAAAGAGACAGGAGCTTTTCCACTTTGTTTCTTAGTTGCTTCTTCTTCTTTCGTGTAACGTCAGAGGTCCAACTCGGTGTCGTGTAGCCATGCCCGCATCTCTGGTCCTACGTCGAAGAGGCTGGCTTCCGAGGGTGGTCTATATAAAGGGCAGGTGGTGATTACGTGTTCGGCAGTCTGTTCAGGGTCACCGCACTCGCATGCAGCACTGTCTGCCAGGCCCCACTTCTTCACTGATGTTTTGAAGCGACCGACCCCAGTTCGTAGACGGTTTAGTGTGGTCCATTGCCGGCGTGGTAGGTCGTCTCCTCCTATGGCGCCATCTCCTGGGTCCCAGATGTAGCGATGGATGCGGGAGGGCCCGGCTATCTCCCACTCCTGCCTCCAAGCAGCCGCCAACCATGCATCTCTGGAGAGGTCCTCAGAGGTGGAATTGAGCATCTCTTGATAATAGTTGCTGTTCTGTGGTTTGTGATGCTGCTGTGGTGGAGATTGGCTGAATACTCATGCTACATTGTTTGTTTTAATTATCTCACTTGAACGAAGACTTTAAAACTTAAATCCTTTATAGTGATGTGTGTAAGTAAGTAAGTAAAACTTTATTTATATAGCACCCTTCTCAACACGAATGTACAAAGTGCTTTACATTACAGTACACAATTCACAGTACAACTAAAATGTAGAATAAAAGGCATAAAAAGGCATAAAACAACAGCAGGTAATACATAGGATAAAACATACGATAAAACACCAATAAAAGACAGCTACTAACTCACCTCCTCCGATGCCCCAAAGGCCTGACGGAAGAGGTGGGTCTTTAACTGCCCCTTAAAAATCTCTACTGAGGCAGAGGCTCTTAGTGTCTGGGGGAGTTTGTTCCAGAGCCTTGGGGCCACCACCTCAAAGGCACGGTCCCCCTTTGTTTTTAGCCTGGTTCGGGGCACCCTTAGGAGGCCTTGCTCAGAGGACCTCAGGGCCCGGGTTCTGCTATGAGGGAGGATCAGGTCATTAATGTAGGCTGGGGCTTGGCCATGGACAGCTCTATATGTTTGTGTGTTTGTGAGTTGACTCGCATGCATTTCTACATTAGTATTTTACTTGGCAAGCAGCTTAATGTTTTAGATTTCACTGCTGTTGCATTATCATGATCAGACCATGTCTTCAAAAGGAAAGCTTTCCATATATTAAAGGTGGGGTAGGTAAGTTTGAGAAACCGGCTCGAGATCGCTAGAATTTGAAAATACACAACCGGAGAAAATCTGCCACTTCCTTACAGAGCCCCTCCTCCAACACACACAAACGCGCACAAGACCAATGAGGGCACGAGATAAGTTTGTGCACAGATGGAAGGCTGACAGGCAGGTAGGCCATCCAGTTACTTTAGCCGGCCCGGCTAAAATGATTGGTCGTGCTTTTTACAGTATTACAGCTTCCACAGATGACATTTTTTTATGGATTTTTTGTCAAAGCACTTAAGATATTTATTGCTATCGGGATGTTAAGAGCATTCCATGGAATATAACAAAAAGTGTATCTCGAGCCGGTTTCTCAAACTTACCTACCCTACCTTTAAGGATTATTTCTGTCCCTATAAAATATATCATCATATCTTTGGTAATCAACAAAAGGAAATGTATGAAAAGGATGAACTAGTTAGTATCAGAAATATAACAGCCTCACAGCCTCACAGCCTCACAGCCTCACAGCCTCACAGCCTCACAACCTCACAGCCTCACAGCCTCACAGCTGGCAGTTGGCTGTGAGGTTTGTTTCCTGCTGGGAATCCGTGTTTAACAAATCGAATACGCTCCCAGTGTGAAGAGAAACTTCGGATGAAAGCATCCACTAATCTGTGTTTTGTTGAAAGAAAAAAACAAGCTATTGTTTTACCTTCTTTGTCCCTATTTTTGTCCTCAATCTCCCCCCTTAGGAGATATAAAACAAGAGAAAATAATTAAAGCATGTCACAAGAAAAGTGCGAGGAGAGTGAGGAGAGAATGAGAGCAGCAGACGCTGAAGGGGCCGAGCGCTCTGCAGGAGGTGAAGAGGCATGTTGACTGCAGCCCTCTCATTATAAAGGTCATTAGTGTTTCCCCTCCTCTGATTAATAACATCATTCAGATCAAAAGGCTACTTAACTCAAGACCTCTGAATGATAGTTTAGAGACAATAAGGTCATCAGAGGCAGCTCTCTCACTGCAGCCAACACAACGTAACACTAATAGAGCTGCACAATCAATTCAAACATAATGGCAATGCTAGTGCAATATGCAAATCGCAGCAATATATGTTACAGATATGTCTAAATATTATTCTGGGATAAGTATTGTGTGTTGCATACAGTAGATGTCACGGCCCACAAATCATATTCTACGGACTTCATCAAATGTCTCTTTTTGTTACAGATCCTCTTCAAAATGTACACCAGGATCAGTTTCAATATGTCTCTTATTAATTATGATAATTATGCAAAAATGATCAATCCCTCCAAAACCATGAATCATATTTGCATTAGCAATTGCAATATCAGTCAAAATTATCCCAATTAGTTTGTTCTTTTTAAATCGTGCAGCCCTATTTTTGGATAACAGCTTTTATGAAAAGTATTTTAGACATTAAAGGTGGGGTAGGTAAGTTTGAGAAACCGGCTCGAGATCGCTAGAATTTGAAAATACACAACCGGAGAAAATCTGCCACTTCCTCACAGAGCCCCTCCTCCAACACACACGAACGCGCACATGACCAATGAGGGCACGAGATAAGTTTGTGCACAGATGGAAGGCTGACAGGCAGGTAGGCCATCCAGTTATTTTAGCCGGGCCGGCTAAAATGATTGGTCGTGCTTTTTACAGTACTACGGCTTCCACAGATGACATTTTTTTATGGATTTTTTGTCAAAGCACTTAAGATATTCATTGCTATCGGGATGTTAAGAGCATTCCATGGAATATAACAAAAAGTGTATCTCGAGCCGGTTTCTCAAACTTACCTACCCCACCTTTAAGTGACGTCTTAAATCAGAATCAGAATCAGAAACAGGTTTATTACCAGGTAGGTTTACACGTACGAGGAATTTGACTTGGTGTCGTGGTGCATACATAAAAGTAAAACAAGAATTAAAAACACAGGTAGAGAACTAGAAAAATATAAAAAATGATAAAACATATAGTCAAATATAACAGTATTTACATTGAATGGAATAAGAAGGAATAAAATATGGAATAACTGACCAAATATTTGTTGAGAAAGCAGCCGACAGCGCTCAGAATGGAGAGAAATAACAGATATGAAGTGCTTTAATCTAATCTGATGTGAAACCAGCCACTAATGAAAAAAACATCTAAAAGCTGTTTCTCACCTCACTTCAGTTTGATTATTTATTCTATTACACCTTTCCCTCTTCTCTCTTTGTCTACATTTCATAAACCTGGCGACCAATTTGACTCTCCCTCTCATCCAGCAGCCCACCTGGCGCACTTTGAGTTGTAATCTCTCCTCTCGGCAGTGTTCATTACGCGTGTAATTGTCCTGTTTCTTTAGTGGCTGACTCTGCCTTCAGCTCAGAGAGCAGAGCTGCAGCCGGTCTTAATGACAGCATAGAAAAGCCTCACCGACAAAACAACTGCTTTATTCATGACTTATATTCATAGTGGAAGTATGGGACACGATGCAACCTCCAATCAAACTGAGAAATTGATAACAAGTCATATAAGATGCTGCCAGCACTGACCTCTTGAACTTACTTTCCACTGTAGGGCTGCACAAATGCATTGACATTTTATAAAAATCACAATATGGACCAATGCAATACACAAACACACACACACACACACACACACACACACACACACACACACACACACACACACACACACACACACACACACACACACACACACACACACACACACACACACACACACACACACACACACACACACACACACACACACACACACACAGAGTGACATTGAACAAGTTTCACATTGTTATGAATGTCTTGTGGTGCTGCGGGTAAAGTCCCAGCTAACATCTGTTCTATAAATGAAATATTCCTATGCAATAATCATCTTGAAAAAAAGATATCGTGAATAATATTCCTAATTCAAAATCATAAATTAGACAAATATAATCGCAATGAGTTATTATTTCCAAGTTATCCAGCACTACTTCCCCAGAGCCTCTGCCCTCAGACACGATTCTCGGACTAAAGTTTAAACTGAGACGAACTTTAAACTGGATCTGTTCCACTGAAATTACAAGGTTACTTTTTCTTTGAAGTCTGGCTCACAGATCGTTTAATTAAAAAACCCGACTGTCCGGGTAAAACCACGCAGATCTGCCGGTCTGTAAGGAAACGGCAGAGAGTCCGCCGAGACGTCAGCTCTCCTCCGCATTTACAATATGAGCTGCCAGCTGCCGGCGCCCTGCTGCGCTCACCTGAGACTCAGATCTGTGAAACTGTAAGACACTCATTCAGATAAAAAGAGATAGAACCACACTGTGATGCAGCATGTGGAGAAAAACCCTTCGTACTGTAGTGACGCTGCCTTATGGTTATGAACACATTCATTAAGCCTGCGTCAAATCTACCCCCAAGAGCCCTGTGTGTGTGTGTGTGTGTGTGTGTGTGTGTGTGTGTGTGTGTGTGTGTGTGTGTGTGTGTGTGTGTGTGTGTGTGTGTGTGTGTGTGTGTGTGTGTGTGTGTGTGTGTGTGTGTGTGTGTGTGTGTGCGTGTGTGTGTGATGTCTGCAGGAAGATACCCCCTGCTTTTCATATTGCAGTCGTGATCAGGGCTGGACTGGGACAGCAAATCGGCCCTGGCATTTAGACCCAGACCGGCCCAAATCCATAAAACAAACGAATAGTAGCGGTTCCTGACAAGAAGAATAACTCAGTATAATTTAAAAAAACGCTATTATTATCCTTTTTACGTACCAGGGGCAAACAAAACTAATACATACCACAAGTATGTGTAACTATCAATCATTAGAAATTAGACCTTCAAACCCTCTCACAAAGCGAACAGTGACCGAGCACTAATAGGGGGGTCTGGTGGGGTATGCCCCCCCCCAGAAGATTTTTTTTTTAAATAACCCCTTAAATGATGACTTCTAGTGAATTTAGGGGGGGGGACCCTATAGTGCCCTGCCTCCCCTTTCTATGACAACACAATAGAGATAGGACCAGATGAGTCTACAGGATGAGTCGACGTCATCTTTTTTATATACATTGACGCTTTCATTTAATTTTTCCATCCTTTTTTTTAATCGCTGTAATTGTATTGCCTTTTTCATCTGTACACACGACACCTATTGCACGTCTGTCCGTCCTGGGAGAGGGATCCCTCTTCTGTTGCTCTCACAGAGGTTTCTTCCTACTTCCCACTGTTAATTGTGGGGTCTGTTTTTGGGAGTTTTTCCTTGAGCGCTGCAAGGGTCTAAGGACAGAGGATGTCGTACCTGTACACACTGTGAAGCCCTCTGAGACAAATTGTAATTTGTGATATTGGGCTATATAAATAAAATGTGATTGATTGACGCACGCAAGGGGCTATAGTGCAAGTCTTAGGCGGCTGGTTTCTCAGAACCTCACAGAGCACACAGAACTGAAGGAACACAGGCTTAACCAAAAATACTATCCACTGTCTTTATTTTTTTTCCTGAGAATAGGTTTGAAAGAGACAGATTTAAATTTACAAAGAGAGTTGAAGCAACATTTGACAGAAATCCCACATAAATTACAAAAGTACACAACTAGCAAGATATATATACTGTATATATATACTGTACACACAAAGTAACTTATATACTAGACTGAAATAACTAAAATGAATGCTTGTTGTGGAGAGGGGCACTTTGTCCAGCGTCCATTCCTCGGGGTAGGAGTTAGTGTGTGTGTGTGTGTGTCTGTCTGTCTGTCTGTCTGTCTGTCTGTCTGTCTGTCTGTCTGTCTGTCTGTCTGTCTGTCTGTCTGTCTGTCTGTCTGTCTGTCTGCATGTGTGAGTGTAGTTGGGGGGCTTTGGGAGAGTCAAAAAGGATGCAGGTGACCTCTTTGGTCCCTGATAGAGGTCCATACAAATAGGCATTGACATAACAATACCACACAGTTAATGGTCAAAACTACATGTGTGCCTCAATTTTTTTAATCTATTTCTATATTATTCATTCTATATATTGTCAATCAAAACTACCACAAAAAGCTGACTATAAACATTTTGTTCAGGTCCCAAAAGACCACTGTTGCCCTTATAAACACATAAGTAAATAAACTAAACAAAACAAGCTGCCAGCTGACAGTAATTGTTCATGAATGGTGGTTAACAAAATAATGACATTCTTTCAATGAGACAACGTATCAGAGTCCCATTAAGCTATATTTTAACTTGCCTAAAACCTAAAAAAGCCAGCTTACTAGCTTGTAGGCTAACGAATGTTTCTCTTATAATATTTGTCTTATTAGTGCTTCATCAAGGGGATATTAATGGTTCCAGAACTACAGAGTATCATAACCTTAATAATAATCTTTTCCTAATTTTCTTAGCTTCTACTTACCGCGAGTTCTCCTCCCTCTCCCCACTCGCGCTGATCTCTCTCCCTCTCATCATCTTCCTCACCACCAATATCGGCCACGGGTGCTGAAGATGGACCTGCACCTGTACTAAACATGTCGGTTATTTTGACACAAGCGGCAGCATCAGCACGAAGGGCCTGCTTTTTTCTTGCCCGCAATTTTTCTGCTCCCCCTTTTCGCTTGGCCTTCGTCTTCGCCTTCGCCTTCTCCATTTCTAACTCGAACTTTTTTTTTTCTCGAAAAAAAAGGCAGTTTGGCTTCAACGGCCGGCTCACCTCCTGGGGGCGTGATTTAATGATGCACACCCACACCGAGCGGCCCAAAGGGGGAGGTGATTAAAGATTTGATTGGGCCGGCCCAGTGTCAATTACTAAAAACATTTAAACAGAGGGCCAATCTACCCGTTTTATGGGCCGTGACTTCAGAAAAAAAAAAAAATGACGTGTCGGCCCAAAAGGCACGTCGGCCCACCGGGAAAATGCCCGATATGCCAGATGGCCAGTCCAGCCCTGGTCGTGATGTTATTCTGCGATGTTCACTTCCCCACGGGAAAAAATTCTCTACTAAATTACAGGACTGGCAAATGATTGATTCAAATTACCTGCAGATATGTAAGCGTATTCTATTGTTTCAATTTTGTTTGAGTTTCTATTTAACTTAAAGGCAGCAGGTTGTAATCAATAGAGGAAGTCAGATTGTGTTTGTCAATCCATTGCTGTAGCATTTTCACCTTGGGCGGTGGGAAACATCAGGTGTGTTTACTCTTCAGGAGAAAGCAAGAGGTGTAAGTGGCTGCAATTACATGGCATTTAGCTTTCATCCAAATCGATGTGCATACACTTATACCATGGACATGTCTACAAGTTACTTGTTTTGCTGCTTTCTTGATGATACACTGATCACTGATACAGGTTCAAGTTTAAAGTATTGATTCCTAGTTACTAGAGTACTGTTGCATCATCAAAACATTACACAGTGATAAGAAGAAATTGGCCCACAGTGTATTAAGTATAGTCCAAAGGGAAATGAAGGCTTTAATCTTCTTGCATGTTAAGTGTGAACATATATAAAGTCTTTCGATGCCTATAAACAATCAGAAGAGCAGCTGTAATCTTACTGAGCAGCTCACTGCCCCACCTCACGCACTGACGTGTTTTCACTCTCTCTATGTTCGTTTCTACATCTATTATTCCACTCTTCATGCACATCTTTGTACGTACAGAACACACATCTAAAGCATCAGACAATCCCTTTTTGTAGGATCCAGTTTTCTTACATGACATGAGGCTTAAGTCCACTCCTTTTTCATTTAACTGAATATTCTCCAAACTTAATTGTCAAACTCGATACTAAGTCCCCTTAACCCTTAGATGCATAAGTGGGTCTTTTTGGACCCGGTGAGGTGGTTTTCTTGAAGTATCTTTGTAATTACATTTTTTTATCATTTCATATTCCAGCTATTCCTCAAAAAACATGTTTTGGATATCATGCCATTCAAATTTTAAATTTAAATTTTAAGAAATTGTAGTTTTTGTATTACTACCCCAAGCTTCCATAAGTGGGTCAAAAATGAGTCCTATGGGAAAACGTCCTATGGGAAAACGTTTTTTTTTCAAAATGTAAAAGACATTTCTAAAATTATAAATAGTGAAAAATTAAATATAAAATATTTCTAGTGTGAACCAAAATATAATACTAAATATTATACAAGTGATTTTTCTTAACCAAAAATGGCATAAAAACACATATTATTCTAATAGAGGTCCTTTTTGACCCACTTGTGGAAGAGTGTGGGTCCAGTCACTCGTGCATCTAAGGGTTAAAAGAAATGCTGGGATGTACTGTAGATTCCCCTCAATAAATAAATTTAAAAAACACGTTTGTGAATAAAATAATTTAAGCACAGAAGACCATGTGGGTGAGTCAGAAAACACAGTGGGGAAATTCAAAGAGTTACAGCAAAGGGAACATGCAGATACAAAATAAAAATAATAACATTAGTAGAAAACATATTAGGCAAGCACACATTTATAAGATAAACCAAAAAAGTACACCTCCATGCTAAGAAATAAGTAGCATCATTGTAAAATAAGTTATTGAACATATACAAATGTTGAAGTACCGCTCTTCAACAATAGTTTAACAGTCTGAATTAGTGGAGTAGCCATTATTATAACAGTTTGTTATAGTTTGTATTTGTTTGATGGTCTTCCGTTGTGATTAAATACAACAGAAAAGCTTGCAACTGGAGCTTTATTCTTATATTTTTTTGTAAATGATTTCCAAAGATTAACTCTTACACTAAAAAAATAAATAAAAACATGTTATTTTTACGTTATTGTCCCTCCTACTGAGTACAGCCTGGTGTCCAGACGGGGTCAGATCTCCAGTTCTTTCACACGGTGCCGCAGGCTCATCAGAGAAATGACTTAGATTTGACCTTGATAAAGACAATAGAGACACAAAGGGGTAATACATGTGTGATCCCCTGAGGAGCTCCATTCAGCGTCTGAACACAGCTCCAGTGTCCCGTCTACTCGCTCTTTCATTTCCTCACAGACACCTGGAAGGCTGATGCGTCGGACAAAAACAACCTCCATTCCTCTCCTCTCTTTCATTCGGCCCTCGCTGAATACTCTACATGAAAGCGGTTTGAATATCCCTAATATCTCTCTTTTCTTTGTTCCCTCTCACAAACTGTCTCCTTTAACTTTCTCTGCCTGTGTAGCTTGCTCTCAGTTAAAAGCCATTTCTCCTGACAGCAGTTTGAAAGTGCTGCATGTCTCTGTTGTCTCTTTGAGGTCCGGTATATGATGATTAGAGTCCTAGTAGGAAGAGTTTCACATTGACATGCAGCCCGACATCTAAAGTACAAAAAAAAAGCCATCATTCAGACGTGCAGTGTAGAAAAAAAAGACTTTTGTGACTCCACAGGCATACTTTGAATTTACAAATGGGCACCACACCGATTAAGTTCGATCAACTGTCTCCCTAAACTAAATGCATAACAACAAGCTAACAAATCTTTCTACATTTGAATTCTCTGCACACATACTGAGGCTTTTTGTTATCTGGAGACAAATCCAGATTACCAATGACCTTAAAATAATAAAACAACATTATTTTCCCTGATGTTAAACTTATTTGTTGACATCAAGACTGAGCACCAAGATAAGGTAACAATGCAAAAAGGTTTCGTAAAGTTTCATTATGACTTTTAAACCCCTTTTTTTTAAGTCTTGTCTATCAACTCTGTCGTTAATGATGATGAAATTGTAAAAGCCGAAAACAATGTCTGATACTTAGGAACATGGTGACATTACCACAACAAAGCCAAAATGATATTTGAACCACTTTTGTTGGACAAGAAACCGAAAGATACGCAAAGTAAGACATGTCAAATGTATTACAGAAAATTGGTCTTAAAGGTGTTATGGAAAATAACATATTTTGGTTATTTGTCGTTTGATCTAATGACAAAGGTTTATGTGTACCCTACTGTTCAGTTCAGGGGAATTATCAGAAAATAGCAGTAATACCGGAACGGTTCTATCAACACGTCTCTCATCCTTCAGCGCCAAAACAGCCTCAGCAATTAACACGCTTTCCTTCAATCACCTCAAAGGAGATTCAGCTTCTTTTGTCACATATCAGCCTTTGGATGGAGCTGAAACGAAAGGATTGTATTCAGTTTACCAGGATGTCTCTGTGTGTTTTGGATTAGCATATTTTAGCAAGGTCAAAGCTAAAGGAAGTTTAAGAAGCTGAATTTCTACTTTGTTTTATAAAATGACAGTAAACAGGATGTGATGACAACACGCCTGGACCTCTGCTATCAGGGACGAGGCTTCCCATGAGATTAGGAACACATCGTTAAGCTCTTATTAGCTGCATGGCTAAAAGCTACACATCAATAGCAGGTCTGGCTTTGTGCCATACCGTCTCTGTTAACCTGCGACACACTGATGGGTTTAGGATTAGCAGCAGGAATTCTCCTCTAATAGGAAGGAAATGAGCAGCCTGAAGAAGTGAGGAGGCAAAGCGTCCAGATAATTGTTGTGTGTTAGCGAGGGCTCAGAGAGGACGTTGATGGGAGTCGAGGCGTTGATAATTCCTTCAGGTACGAGGCTTCGGGTCGCTGTGATCTCAGTATTTTTATCTTCCTCATTCATATTCCAGACGAGATGCTCACACTGTGTCAATGGGTGATAATTACACAGAGCTGAGAGACTCACTCACACAGCCAGTGTCATGTGACCCAGTCCAGCTCTGCTGATTGGAGGAATGGACACTAACGGCCCACAATCCTCTGCTCTGTTTCATCACAGTCTACTGTTGGCTGATGTCAGATGAAGCTGTGAGCTATAATGTGGGAATCACTTGTTATTTTGTGTTGATGAAGATGAATTGCAGAGCCCCTCACCTGAATAGTCATCATCCAATCACAGCTTAGCAACCGTAACTAGGCACGGCAGCCCCCTCAAGCTTTTGAAATTCTCAACTAGATAATGGAAAAATGTGACAAAGTTTATAGAGTGGATTTTTGTGTTTGTCTGCCCTCAATGTGATGTAATGATGCTAACATTAGCATGCCGAGCTAAAGTAGCGCTTCCAAAGGATACCAGGTCATTAGCTAGCTTCAGTTTTTGAGGGGTTAAAACATCTTGTTCTGAAACTGTATTCTGCTCTTAACTGGATTCATGTGAGTCTATAGATCACATTGTTCCTCTTAAACATGAACATCATTTGAATTAATAAGGAATAAAACTCACCATTACTAAAGTCCTAACAGTCAGGGGGTTTTGTCGCTAGCCTTCCTTGATGAGTATCTGATGTTCACAAAATTGAGGTAGATATGATGTGATTTTAATGGTTGTTAGTTGGACTTTTCTTGGAGCAGGGTTGTTCCTATGAATGATGCCATCATCCTTTGTGAATAACTGCTATCATCAACCACAAGGTCCAGCATAAAATGAATTGATATACATTTTGAATTTAAACACAATATCACATTTGATCAGTTAAAACCCCTCGGCCCTGCCTGCTAATGTCTTCCTTTGTCTGAAATAATCATTGTTGGAAAATGACTGAATCAGGTTGCACTTTTATTAAGTCAAAGTCAAAGTCAACTTTATTGTCAACCTCAAAATATGTTTGTACACACATAAAGATCGAAATACTGTTTCCCACAGTCCCGAGGTATAAAAAAAACTCACACATTAAAATGCAAGAACACTCAATAATTTACAAAAAACACACAAAATAACCGTTTACTTCAAGTAACACTTACTTAAAACATGCCAGAATACAAAAGCTCCCCAGGCAGAGCGACAGTGTTCGTCAGAGTTTTACAGCCACATGCTCAGCAACTTGGCACAATGTATTTCTCCAAGAGACGGAGGTTCATTTAAAGATCACCAAATGAGTTTTTAATGACAGAAAACCACATTTATTTAATCACGATTAAGACGTTGAACTCCTGCATGTCAACAGTGTCAGCTTTCATTTCAGTATTTATACATTACATAAAGAAACTCAGGATGTAGTGTGAGATTTCTTCTCTTTAGTCGGCTCAGGGTTTTAATTAATTTGACCGTGACAGAAATAGAATATTAAGCATTTCATTAGTGTTGGCAGAACATACATGAGTGTGAATAAATGACCTGCTTAATCACAGCTGCTATTTAACACCTTTGAGGAACATTTAACTGTGTTTGCAGGTGGCGACTTTAGAGACAAAGAAAGAGGGATTACGTGAATGGAGGATATAAGAGAAAGTTCAACACCTTCTTAAATCTGGCCTCTCCTCTGGTTATCATATTACAAGTATTTGCCTTTTTGCCCTAAAACCGGAAATAGTCCATTAACCTTTGAACCTGCAGCCACTGAAGCTCCACTCTGATTCAGGAGAGTCATTAGCCTCTCCATTAATTCTCCGCACTCAGCAATTCAAAAAGCCCGTGGACTCAACAGGCATGTCTTCAATTACTGAGAAGCAGTTCATTACAGCAGAGCGAATCACTTCCTCCTAACGCTCGGCTCACAGAGGAAGTCACAATTCAAACACAGCTGTGCAGGTCAAACATGACGAGCCTGAACCGACAGATGATTGGTGACATTTTGATGGCGCAGAGACGGACCTGAGCTCTGAGAAAGGTTTCAGCTCACAGATAAAAATGACAAATTGTCGTATGATTGCTTGACCTTTCGTTGCAAAGTGCTGGTGGGAAATGAGGTGCTTAACCTACTCGGTGTCGGACTGAGCATTAGTGTTGGTGTGGATTGAGTCAAGGCTTAGCAGGAATTTAGAAGGGGTTGATTTTTAAGGAGCAACACGTTTAATTCCACAAGGAGATTGCTGAACAGGGTTTCATTAAATAAATTCATATAACAATCCAAAGGTGTACCATAACCTCCCATTCTCTCACTTGTGTTCATGGCTGTGATGAGTTTTGTTTAGCATTTAGAGTACCACACCCACGTTTTATATTAAAGGTCATGCAGGTCTGTAGTCCAATATGAGGATTTTGAAACAAGGGATTTCACATTTAGTATACTATACTGACTGTCCACCATGTTATGTGAGTGTCCAATTTATTAGTGTGAAAGTTACGCTTTATAAAGCACAGAAAAGTGGTTGTTATATAGTAGAGTCTGACGGTGAAGACAGCCTGTTAATACATTTGTTGAGGTGCTTTTTCTCTTGACTTGTATATATTGCAGCTGGCCTTACAAAGTAAGCACTGTTACATAAATGCGTAACATACAGTACTCCTATCTCATAACACTGTGCCTTGAACGTTGCTGCTGTTGGTCATACATCCATCACATCGGGCTGGCTGTGCTCCATCGCTACCTCAGTGAACCATATGTTTCGAAGATGATTGTGAAATGCAGTTGGACATCCTGGTATTTTTCAGCCGACTGCATTTTAATAATCACAATCAGAATACCTTTATTCGTTCCACATAGGGGACATTTACATTGTTACAGCAAAAGTGAAGATAATACAAATGCAACACTATTAGAAAGGGCATGCACATAATATTTAAAATAAAAAATTAGAATACTAGTATAATCGTTTTTATGGCTGTTGGAAGACACCCTGTGTTAAATTGACATGTTCCTCTCTCTATGTTTAGCTGTTTCGAACCATACCAGGACAAACTACAGCTTTATCCACTTAAATACTTCCCAGAATAATTTAGATTTATCCAAATCTAGCCCGAAAAGAGGTTGAACCCGCCAGAAACACTCTAACTAAAAACACCTGTTTTGAATTATCAATAGACACAAAAATATCTCTACAGATAAACAGGTCAGTTACACTGAGATGACTCCAACTATAGTCTCCCCCCCCCCCCCCCCCCCCTCAGGAGTCTAGATTTAGATTACTTTATTGTCCATTATATTAAACTGATGAGTGCATTGTTATTCCAGTGGACTACACGCCAGTGGAATAACAACTAACTCTTTTAATCATGACTGCCAAATACTCATTTTGAGACTGGATGTGTGTGAACTGTATGTAGCGCTGTGTATGATTGATACGGTGAGTGTTGTTTGGTTTGCCAGTGCCAAAGACACATTTCCATTTTATGTAAATTCAGAGGACAAAACAGTCATGTGAATCAGAGTTGATGGCGTCCAAACCAGAGCCAAAAAGACAACATTCATCAGGTGAAACAAAACACAACTCACATGAGATGATAATGTTGTTCCGTGTCCGGCAGATCTGTATTTATACACAACTGCCGGCCATAACTTTAAAATGCAATCATATTCCCAAGGTGCAATTGTTCTTTCTGCCATGGATCATGACGAGAATAGCTTGATCAATGAAATGTCACTTCCGAATATACATTTGTCGTGTGTATGGAGAATGTATTCTCCTGTAGTGAGCTGCTGCTGGAAACAAATGATGCTCAGAGTTTTTGTTCTAGAAGCAGAGTGCTGCATGGACATGTCCTCACCTGTTGAGGGATTGAGGTCAAAGCTTTCACAAGGCTTGTTTTGTTGGTGTTTGCAACAACTCCCAGTAGCATCTCACTTCTCTCTGTCTCTCTTTCTCTCTGTCTCTCTGTCTCTCTGTCTCTCTATCTCTCTGTCTCTGTCTCTCTGTCTCTCTATCTCTCTGTCTCTCTATCTCTCTGTCTCTCTGTCTCTCTGTCTCTCTGCCTCTCTATCTCTCTGCCTCTCTATCTCTCTGTCTCTCTGCCTCTCTATCTCTCTGTCTCTCTATCTCTCTGCCTCTCTATCTCTCTGTCTCTCTGCCTCTCTATCTCTCTGTCTCTCTGTCTCTCTATCTCTCTATCTCTCTGCCTCTCTGTCTCTCTGCCTCTCTGCCTCTCTATCTCTCTGCCTCTCTATCTCTCTGTCTCTCTGTCTCTCTGTCTCTCTGTCTCTCTGTCTCTCTATCTCTCTATCTCTCTGTCTCTCTGTCTCTCTATCTCTCTGCCTCTCTATCTCTCTGTCTCTCTGCCTCTCTATCTCTCTGTCTCTCTGTCTCTCTGTCTCTCTATCTCTCTATCTCTCTGCCTCTCTGTCTCTCTGCCTCTCTGCCTCTCTGCCTCTCTATCTCTCTGTCTCTCTGTCTCTCTGTCTCTCTGTCTCTCTGCCTCTCTATCTCTCTGTCTCTCTGTCTCTCTGTCTCTCTGTCTCTCTGTCTCTCTGTCTCTCTGCCTCTCTATCTCTCTGTCTCTCTGTCTCTCTGTCTCTCTGTCTCTCTGTCTCTCTGTCTCTCTATCTCTCTGTCTCTCTGTCTCTCTGCCTCTCTATCTCTCTGTCTCTCTGTCTCTCTGTCTCTCTATCTCTGTCTCTCTGTCTCTCTTTTTCCCGCTGGTCAGTAATCGATGTTTGCATGTGAGGAGGAATAGTTGGTAACACTTTATTTTGATAGTCCATAGTTAACACTCTATAAGTCATCAGTTGACATTCAACAACACTGTTTCAACAGACAAGTTACATGCATTCAACTAACTGCCAGTAGAATATAAGGTACATCTCAAGTGTTGATCTATAGATTTTACAAAAAGTCTCTGTTGACTGTCAACATGTTTTTTGCAACAGGTTATTAAGCGATATTCAACCTTACTATCTGTAGATTGTGTCAACATCTTCAAAATTGACAATCAACTACTCAAAATCAATCTGTCAGTTGAAAGTCAACAGGGTCATGTCGACTATCTGTTGAGAGTCAAGATGTCAACTAAAGATGACATTAACCATAGTTGATGATCAACAGATAAGCAACTTTAGAGTTGAGTTGATTATTACATTAAGCATTAATAATAGTAATACATTTAATTTCAAAGCGCTTTTTCAGGTGCTCAAAGACGCTTTACAGTGGTGATAAAACAAGATAAAATAGAATAAAACATTAAAACAGCAACACAACATAATTCACAAATTAAAAGCCAATCTGAAGAGGTGTGTTTTGAAAGTGGGGGGGGTCGGTGCAGTCTCTGATGTGTTGTGGAAGGGAGTTCCAGAGGGAGGGGGCAGCGATGGAGAAGGCTCTGTCCCCCCAGGTTCGGAGCTTGGTTCGTGTGGGGATAGAGAGGAGGTTCACTTTTGATGAACGAAGGCTGCGGGAAGGGGTGTAGTGGTGGATCAGGTCGGTGAGGTAGGGGTTGATTAGTTGATGATCAACAGATAAGCAACTAAAGTTTAGTTGACTATTACATTAACAATTAGTTGATGATCAACAGATAAGCAACTAAAGTTTAGTTGACTATTACATTAACAATTAGTTGATGATCAACAGATAAGCAACTTTAGAGTTTAGTTGACTATCTGTTGATTGTCAACTAATCTAGAGTTGACTATCAGTATACTTTTAGTAGGTTCTCCACTGAGCGTTTGTAGGCATGTGTTAGGACTATCCAATCAAAGTGAAAAACAGTTGAGAACAGTAGAAAGTCTATAACCTATCAACAGAACACATACATTCATCCACTAATTGAATGCACAACTGATCAGAAACACTGGATAACTGAAGTCAATACCAGGCTATAAAGCACAGTAAAACAAACACTATAGGCAGGATATCAGAGAAAGAAAGCTTTTTTTATTTTAAGAATATGTTAATACATTTTATTAAAATGTTATTATTTCCAGTTTGTTTAAAAGCACAACACATTAACATACATGGTTATTACTTGATGGTTATTCCAACTGCATCTGGCTCGTGGGCAACGTATAACTTCATGCTGTGCATCACGAGCCTGTTGCACTTAGACCTCTGCTGTTCCCTGTATACAAATGAAACACTAAATTGAGTACAAATCAGGACACACCATGTGTTTTCCTCAACAACAAAAATCACTTCCGTCTTGAAATCATAACGAGACAGTTTACATTAGCTGTTAACAGACGGTAACAGAGGTGCTATTCACATGCATTACAAGGGGTTTAAGCCATCAACAAAAAGGCTGGTTTGCAAGAAAATGAACCAAATAGTCATGATATTGATATAGTTCATAAAATGTCCAACTACATATTTTTAACCCCACCTCATGCTCAGAGATTTATATAAAGTGGCACATGGGTCCTAGAATAAAAAGAACAGACGATTATTTCAACTTTTATCTTGATAAGTGAGAGCGCAGGCCAGTCTACATGAATGCAGGGCAAGGCACGTTTCTGTCCAAAGGAGTCGATAATGTTTTAAAATATCACTTTGAGTGGTGACACTAGTGCTGCATAGTTTACAACTCCATCCCATCTGTGATTCAAAAAATAGAAATGGGTACGTTTACCTGATGCTCATTATATTAGTATGTAAACATAACACGTCTTGAATTAACCTGTGAAACAACAACTTTAGTCTGACACACTCAAGGGCTTACCTAATGTGAACCTGAAGTCGATAGCAGGAGGCTAAATGTCTTCAAGAGGAGGTGGGACTGTTTTCTGGGGAGGCAAATAAAAGAACAAAATAGTTACATGATGAAAATGTAACAATCATTTCAGTAGAATTAATTCAAACATATTTAATTCAATTAATTGAATCAAACATAATTAAAATATAAGTATCATTTAAAACGGTATTATATTTATATACATTTATAAGGATGGCATTTATTAAGGATAGTATTGGTAGATACCAGTACAATTCGATGATTCTCTGCACAGCGGATCCTAATTACTTCAATATACACTCCTTTATCTCGTTTGCATACTGTCTAATATCTATTTTACGTTGTAGTAAAACATATCCTTAATAAAACTGTATTTATTGATATTTCTCGCTAAAGACTGCATTTTACTGGACTACATTGAACACATCTTGCTGACGTTATAAATCCATCTTCGCCCAATTCACAATTTTACTGAATTGCGCCTGAATGCACCTTAGCTGAAGAGAGCTAACGTTCTCTCCTGCAGATTCAAACATGGATTTGCATCTATAGCGTTGCATAAGCATGAAAAATATAGTTTTAGTTGCACTTCATATTGTATAATAACAACTCGATGCTGTAACTGCAGACTGAGTTTAAATTGGGTACACATCTAAGATTGTAGTAATACAGATAATGAATTGCTCACAGTAAAACAAACGGTGAAATACATACAAAAGAATAAATATCAAATCGGCGCATTAGTGACTTACTCTTACATAACCGCTGGGTTATAAAGTAGTAGGGAATAGCTTTAGCGAGGTATTTTACCGCACAACATGCAGCAGAGCCTCTGAGCCCCGCGGCTGTATCACGGTGCCCGGCAAACGCTTAGAGCGGCACAGGGGAACAGTTTGCGGAGTTGATTCTTAATACGTGCTCTTAACTTAACCACATAATTGTGTCGGTAGGCACTTGATGCAAACTTTGCCCAACACCATTTGCGCGAAAAAATAGACTACATGAGCACAACAGCCAGGGCTGAGTACTACGTTTCAAAATGATGCCGAAGTAACAACACTGATACCGGTTAGTAAAAACCATGAATTAATGCTTTGTCAAGTTTGCAGACAGACGGCAGGGGAAAAACCTTTTAAAATGCTTGTTTTCTAAATGGAGATTGGCTAAGCTAACGCAGTTATGCCCCGACCGTCCACACTCACAACAACGGCCTATACAGACATAAATAAAGCAGCGACTGTATTCACCATAACACAGGCAGTCTGTGGTTTGTACTTGTTTAACTTTTGTCTAGTTTCTGAACATATATGAGGAGCTGTGAGCTCTGAGTGCTAACAGCTAACGGCTGTGTTGTTTTTCTAGGGTCCTCTGAAGATCACGTCACGGCTCCGCCTACACTGCGTTACTATAGATACTGCCCCAGTTCCTAAACTGTAATGGAAATGCGCCATAAAGTGAGCCAGTCCTAACGAGGCCCAGCCATACCGAGCGGGGCCGAGCGAGGCTGTGTAGTGAAACTTTAACAGCAGTAATGGCGCTGGCATGTCGATGTTCCGTTCAAAACAGTGAATACAAGAAAAGTAAATAACACTTGCTAGTTAAAAAGCAATAATTAATAACTCAGGTGGTATGCTTACTTGTTTTAGATGATTTGAAGAGAATCCAACGAAAACACGTGTCCAACTGCCGAAGAATCGCTGTAAAGAGGAACAGGAAGTCTCACACCGCGGTATTCTCGTTTGAGGGCGTGGCATGACCGTGGCGTTGACAAAAGCATTTTCATGAAGTTTTCCAAAACGTATTTATAAGAAAGTTCAGGAAAATGTGATATTAATTTACAAATTAATGAGTTCTTAAAACATGTTCTCATTGTTGCTTAAGTGTTACTTATTTAAACGCATATTGGAAAAAAAGTAATTTAGGGCAAGTCAATTACATAAATAATGTTTTTCTTAATTAACAAGATTATTATCTCAAAATTCCAGGAAAAGTTCTTGTGAAAAACCTTTTTTCCTCAAGTGAATGCATTAGGCTTCTGTATTTATCTTATATATTAGTCAAATAAAACAGGAACAGGTGTTCCTAACTCAAAAATTACATACATTATGAATAAATAACTAAATATTCACACAAAGCCAGAGTCAAGACTAAATTGAATTGCATTGCAGTGTCACAAGAATTGTTTTCAATCAATTTCAGTCAAGATTTTGTGGTTCCTAATGTGGTCATAGTGACAAAAATAAAAGCACAAATTCATGAACTGTCGAGGAGAAAAAAGATAACCTTCGGGTTAGACCTTGAGAAGATTATCCATTTCCAGCAAATCATTTTGTAAGCATGTTTACTGTGTTAAAAGGAATTTAAAACAGATTTAAATGAAAAGGTAATTACACCTGACTAACAATAGATTGATTAAACATAAAGTCAAGAGATTAGTTTGTAATAATGTTCACACTGTCTTTTGGTAGTATGGAAGAGGACGCTTTGGTAACACCTGGAAAAGAAAGAGATCTTGGGTCTTTGGTATACTCGAGATCAAAGCTGCAAGCAGACGTCCCATTCTTCGCCTAGTAAAGAGAAGAAACAAGGAGACCCTTGTTCCCATCATCAAGAAGCATATCAAGCCTCAAAGTCTTGTTGTGAGTGATGAGTGGAGAGCATATGCCAGTCTTTCCCAAGAGGGCTACAGGCATGTCAGGGCCAACCACAGCCAGAATTATGTTGATCCACAAACAGGACTACATACTCAAAATATTGAGAGAGCATGGCAGACATACAAGAGGGAAGTTTGGCGTATGAGGAGGAATCGTTCTGAGAAAACCTTAAAAAAACAGCTCTCCTTATGAGTGGACCTACTGGTTAGCAAGAACATATACACATGGTGTACTTGTAAGACTTATCAAGGACATACGGGATGGTAACCACAGATCAGTTTAGGACCTTTCTGTAGCCTAATTGCTGTTGTTTACTGATGGAGCACACCCTGGTAATTGGCTGGGGGTTAGACACACACATTGGAGCCAAAGGCTCTTTGCTGACGCCCATAAACGTCCTGAACACAGCAAAATAAAAGGAGAAGAGAAAATACAGGCAGAGGGCAGGGTCTCTGTAGATACAGACACCATCACACACTTCTATCTATACATTGTTTTTTAGGAAATTCCTACATATGTGCAGGTGTACCATGCTTGAAGTTTATTGGAAGGCCTGCAGAAAGAAGAGGGTCTTAAGGCCGGTTTTTAAGACCTCGGTGGAAGGGGCAGATCTCAACTGATCTGGGAGGGAGTTCCAGAGGCGCGGGGCGAATGAGCAGAAGGCTCGATCTCCCATTGTTCGGAGACGTGTGCGGGGGATGTAAAGAAGAGGAGCGTGGCTGGAGCGTAGAGAGCGGGTAGATGTCTGGGTACGGATGAGGTCACAGAGGTATTTTGGGCTTTGTCCATTCAGGGCTTTGTAAGTGAGGAGCAGAACCTTAAACTGGATCCTGTAGTGGACTGGGAGCCAGTGTAGTTGTGCAAGTATGGGGGTTATGTGTGCGGACCTTTTTGTACCGGTGAGAACTCTGGCTGTACTGTTCTGGACAAGTTGCAGGCGGTTGATGGATTTGGCTGGGAGACCGGAGAGGAGTGCATTGCAATAATCTAGTCTTGAGAAGACGAGTGCATGAACCAGTTTTTTGGTGTCATCAGTTGAGAGTGAGGGCTTCAGTCAGGAAATGTTTTTCAGGTGAAAGAAGGAGGTCTTGGTGATATGTTTGATGTGGGCTTGGAAAGACAGAGTGGGGTCAAACCTTAGACCGAGGTTGGTGACAACGGAGGAGAGACAAATGAGCTGACCATCAAGGGAGGGGCTGATGTTGGCGGCCTTGGCAAGCTGGTCGGTGGTGCCTATCAGGATTGCCTCAGTCTTGCTGCTGTTGAGCTGGAGGTAGTTGGTGGTTATCCAGGAGCGGATGTCTTCCAGGCAGGTGTTTAGTGTTTGGATAGTATTGGTGGTATTGGGTTGTGTTTTGATATAGACCTGGGTGTCGTCAGCATAGCAGTGGAAGTTGATGTTATGTTGTCTGATGATATGACCCAGAGGTAATAGATAGATTAAAAACAGGATCGGCCCCAGCACTGAGCCCTGTGGGACCCCGCATGTCACTGCGGTATCATCAGACATGGAACCCCCCAGAGCCACGTGGTACTTCCGGGTGGTGAGGTAGCAGGAGAACCACTTCAGAGCCGTGTCCGTCACCCTGGTGTAGGTCTCAAGGCGGTGGAGGAGGATGGTATGGTCCACTGTGTCGAAAGCTGCACTCAGGTCAAGTAGGACCAGGATGCTGGGTGACCCAGAGTCGGCTGCCATCAGCAGGTCGTTGGCTACTTTTATTAGGGCTGTTTCTGTGCTGTGTGCAGGGTAGAAACCTGATTGGAAGGTCTCATACATTTTATTGTCAGACAGATGAGACTGGAGCTGTGCGGCCACGACCTTCTCAAGTACTTTGGCAAGGAACGGGAGGTTGGAGATAGGTCTGTAGTTGGAGAGGAGTTCTCGGTCGATATTTGTTTTTTTCAAAAGTGGGGTGACAACTGCTGTTTTGAAATGGACAGGCACCTCACCAGTCTGTAGTGACTTGTTGATGAGTGTTGTCAGGAAATTAACCAAGGTTGGCGAACAGGTTTTTAGCAGCGGGGTGGGTATGGGGTCGAGGGAGCAGCTGGTAGGCTTCGATTTGCCTATGATGGCTAGCAGTGCAGATGACGTCACCTCGTTGAAGCTGCAGAGGGTGATGCCGTTGATGAAGGGAGAGCAGGTGGGTGGGGTCCGAGCTACTGTTGAGGCTGTAATGGTTGCTCTGATATCTGCGATCTTGGTCTTAAAGAAAGCAGAGAAGTTATTACAGAGTTCTGGAGAGGCAGCCGGGGGGCCTGTGTTGGAGGAGTTGAGAAGGCGGTTGATAGTGGAGAATAAGGTTCTAGGATTGCTTTTGCCGTTGTCTATTATTGACGAGTAGTATGAAGAGCGGGCGTTTTTTAGAGCAGTAGCATAGGCACTTTGGTGTTCTCTGAAGGCCAGTAGGTGGACGGCGAGAGCCTGCTTCCTCCATAGTTTCTCCAGCTGTCGACCGGAGGTTTTCATGCGGCGGAGGTCGTCCGTGAACCAGGGGGAGGACCCTTGGAATTAGTGGATGAATGTATGTGTTCTGTTGATAGGTTATAGACTTTCTACTGTTCTCAACTGTTTTTCACTTTAATTGGATAGTCCTAACACATGCCGACAAACACTTAGTGGAGAATGCCTACTAAAAGTATACTGATAGTCAACTCTAGATTAGTTGACGATCAACAGATAGTCAACTAAACTCTAAAGTTGCTTATCTGTTGATCATCAACTAATGCGTAATGTAATAGTCAACTAAACTTTAGTTGCTTATTTGTTGATCGTCAACTAATGCTTAGTTACTTGTTGGTTTGAACGGTGCTGTTGAATGTCAACTGATACATGTCAACTGATGCACTGTTGACATGTGTTAACTATGGACTATCAAAATAAAGTGTTACCGAATAGTTTGCTCAGATCAGCCCGCCCTGTCAGCAGGAGATTGGAGGGGACAGGAAAGAGAACATGAGCGACACTGAAAGACAGAAAGAAGTGAGAGACAGACAGGTGGAGAGAGACAGACAGGAGGAGGACAGTATAGACACAGAGAGGGAAAGAAGCAGAGGAGGAAATGACATGAAGGAGAAACTAGCTTCGAATGGAGAACGTGGCCTGAGGCAGAACTAAATGCATAAAGAGTTAGTGAAGAGCAGGAAATTATATGATTACCAAGTATGTGAAGCAGGTTATTAAAAATGAAGAATTGACCAAATGTATATGTGTGCAATTTCCTTTTTCATAGGACAGTATTGCTGCAGTGTTTTATGAAAGGACTCCAACCACACTATTATATAAAACCCTCAGAGCGGTCAGATGTCATCTCTCTCCACGAGGAGCTCTGACGCTTTCTGACTCTCAAAGAGATTTGTCAGATAAAATAACTTAAAGTGGACCTATCATGCTATATTTGAATAATATAGTGTAGGACCATACCTATATAAGGCATATTTATACTTTTTTTTTTTCAAAATACCAAACAGATCATGCATTTTAGCCATGCCTCATTTTGCTCAATTTGACAATTTCTAGCTCTGGGCAGATTCAGTGAGAACAGTACCATCTGCAGGCCTGGCATATGTACTACAGCGTCTCCAGCGCTTTCGAACGGCAATGGCCGTGGCTGTCTCCTCCTGATTGGTGGAGTTGGCCCAATAGCCGTAGCGCCACTGTCCTGACGTCAGGACAGTGTTCAAATCTGGATCAGTTTTTATCAGATCCGTTGCAGCCCCTTTTTTAGAGATTTGGGTATGGAGGAAAATAGAGAGGGTTGTGTTTTCTGACACTTGGTGAGTTCCCTGGAACACCGGGGACACATATTCATGTATAAAAGACATACAAAAGTGCATTTTGCATGATAGGTCCCCTTTAAGAGTCTAAAAGAAACCTGTTTTAGATGTCGTACAAATGCAGCTTCTTTTACCGCCTGGTCATGATCATGTTGATTTTAGCAGCGGTGCTTATACAATTGGGACATATCCTTTCCCCTTACCTTAAGTTAAATAATTAGAAGTTTAGGATCCAGCCTTTTTGAATAAAATCTAGACTAGGAAGTGCACCACAGAGTAGTTGTGTTGCAGAGTGTTGCATCACTGACACCTGTTACACACATGTAGTTGCAACTGTTGAGGTAACATGTCCTCACAGTATGGCGAAGAATTGACCACATTTTAACCGAAGTTTCTGCACCCTTACTGAATGTTACATTCTCCTTTTCCTGCATATTCCCTCCTTGCTCACACTTCATTATTCCTCCCTTTTTACTGATTCTTGGATCCTTTACTATAGGCTACAGCTTTTTTGGATACACTAGACGACAAGTAATGCTTTTAGAACAACAACAACCTAACTCTCTCCTCTCTGATCTTGTCTGATCATCGTTGTGTCTTACGGTTTTATTGGTAAAAAACAAATAAGGCCAAGGAGGATGGTATTCTGACTCTTTCAGTCTTTAAACATTTTCCAGGGTTTTAGTGTCTTGGTAAAGTCACGTTTGTGACCTTTCACTTATTCTCTTAGACGAGATTCTCCGACTACACATAGACGTTCAGCTGTTATCTGTCCACTGATCTGTGGTCAGTTCTCTTTCCCTTTAGCAGCTTCACTTCTTGTTCATTTCCAAATCCATCAAGTGTTCTCAGTAATCTGTAGACAGTCCCTCTCCTAATAGCGGGTTTGTTCTCCTCACCATTTCTCTCTTTCAGCAGAGTTTTGTTCCAGATGAGAGCAGCTGTCAGTCACAGCTGACGGTCAGAGATGCTGAGAGGTTGTTAGCACTCTGAAGCCCCCCATTGTGAAGCTCAGGGTCTAATATCACGCTCCATAACACTCCCCTATCTGGATCCCGTTAGATACAGAACCAGACAATCATTGGATCGTCATTCAAACAGTCAAGTGGTTTGTTGTATTTAGATTACGCTGTGAAATCTGCCTCGAATCAACGATAATGAATGACCAGGATTTATTTAAAGTGTGGTCAAGATTCTCCTATTTTGGATGGTTTCTTCTACACATCTACCGGTGCAGACTGAAAACTCATCTCTTTCGACTCCACTTCGAGCGCTAGAATTACTAACAAAGAATTGCTAACAAAGCACTGGCTTATCTAAAGCCAGTTGAGTAGCACTTGAAATGTTTTGGCTCTATGAAACCTGATGTACTTATACGATTCTGTTTTCTTCAAGTTTGTATCTTCCTGGTCGAATGCATGTAATGTGTAATGTGATGTAATGTAATGTGATGTAATGTAATGTAATGTAATGTGATGTGATGTAATGTGATGTAATGTGATGTGATGTAATGTGATGTGATGTATGTGATGTATGTATGTATGTAATGTCTGTATGTCCTGTGCTGTGATGTCCTGTGATGTGTTGTCCTGTGCTGTCCTGTTGTCTGTCTGTCCTGTGCTGTCTGTCCTGTGCCTGTTGCTGTGCTGTGCTGTGCTGTCCTTCCTGTCCTGTCCTGTCCTGTCTGTCCTGTCCTGTCCTGTCCTGTCCTGTCCTGTCCTGTCCTGTCCTGTCCTGTCCTGTCCTGTCCTGTCCTGTCCTGTCCTGTCCTGTGCTGTGCTGTCCTGTCCTGTCCTGTCCTGTCCTGTGCTGTGCTGTCCTGTGCTGTCCTGTCCTGTGCTGTGCTGTGCTGTCCTGTCCTGTCTGTGCTGTGCTTTGCTGTCCTGTCCTGTCCTGTCCTGTCCTGTGCATGTGCTGTCCTGTGCTGTCCTGTCCTGTGCTGTCCTGTGCTGTCCTGTCCTGTCCTGTGCTAGTCCTGTCGTGCTGTGCTTGCTGTGCTGTGCTGTCCTGTCTGTCCTGTCCTGTCCTGTCCTGTCCTGTCCTGTCCTGTCCTGTCCTGTCCTGTCCTGTGCTTCCTGTCCTGTCCTGTCCTGTCCTGTCCTGTCCTGTCCTGTCCTGTCCTGTCCTGTCCTGTCCTGTGCTGTCCTGTCCTGTCCTGTGCTGTCCTGTTCTGTCCTGTGCTGTCCTGTCCTGTCCTGTGCTGTCCTGTCCTGTCCTGTGCTGTCCTGTCCTGTGCTGTTCCTGTCCTTTATGTCCTGTGCTGTCTGTGCTGTCCTGTCCTGTACTGTCCTGTCCTGTCCCTGTGCTGTCCTGTGCTGTCTGTCCCCGTGCTGTCCTGTCCTGTCCTGTGCTGTCCTGTCCTGTCCTGTGCTGCTTGCTGGTCCTGTCCTGTCCTCTCCTGTCCTGTCCTGTCCTGTCCTGTCCTGTCCTGTCCTGTCCTGTCCTGTCCTGTCCTGTCCTGTCCTGTCCTGTCCTGTCCTGTCCTGTCCTGTCCTGTCCTGTCCTGTCCTGTCCTGTCCTGTCCTGTCCTGTCCTGTCCTGTCCTGTCCTGTCCTGTCCTGTCCTGTCCTGTCCTGTCCTGTCCTGTCCTGTCCTGTCCTGTCCTGTCCTGTCCTGTCCTGTCCTGTCCTGTGCTGTCTTGTCCTGTCCTGTCCTGTCCTGTCCCTGCTGTCTCTGTCCTGTCCTGTCCTGTCTGTCATGTCCGTGCTGTCCTGTTGTCCTGTCCTGTGCTGTCCTTCCTGTGCTGTCCTGTCCTGTGCTGTCCTGTGCTGTCCTGTCCTGTCTGTCCTGTCCTGTCCTGTGCTGTCCTGTGCTGTCCTGTGCTGTGCTGTCCTGTGCTGTCCTGTGCTGTCCTGTGCTGTCCTGTGCTGTCCTTGCTGTCCTGTCCTCTGCTGTCCTGTGCTGTCCTGTCCTGTCCTGTCCTGTGCTGTCCTCTCCTCTGCTGATCCTGTGCTGTGCTGTGCTGTCCTGTCCTGTGCTGTCCTGTTTCTTGCGTTTTGCCCCTCCGCCATCTGGTCTGCGTTCTTCTTCCTGCTTTTGCTTGTTTTGCGCTCTTCCTGTCTGCTGTGATGGTTCAACACCTCTTTCCTCCTCCGGCTTCTTTCTTTGGGCTTTTTTTATTATTCCTTTATTTCCGATTCTGTTGTTTTTTGTTGAAGGCCATGGTGCATTTTACACTGTCCCTTTCTCTGTGCAACATGTATGTACTCTTATTTAAATAATATAATATACTACAGGTCAAATCACGGCAGTTTCTCACCACTCAGAAATCAATCAGTACTGCTATAAATTACAAAGTTACTAAATTGATTTGTAAATAATAAACCAGGGACCGCTTCAGAAAATTATACAACAGATCATTTTGAATTCCCCCATCTGCCATTATTTATGATCATAAACTGGGCAACTCCTGAGTTTAAATGTTAGATTGTACCAGGGTTCACAGCAAAACATATAACAGCTCTAATTCCTAATGGCAGCACAGTTGTAGTGTTGGAAAGCTCAGAAGGCAATTTCCTGAGCTCATCAGCTGTTTCATTGCGGACGGTCAGAGATGCTGAGAGGTTGTTAGGACCCCGAAGCCTCCCATTGTGAAGCTGAGGGTCTAATATCACGCTCCACAACCCTCCGCAGAGGTACAGCCCTCCAAAATCACTCAGTTGGTCGTGCAAACAGGTATTTAGAGAAAGCTGTGAAGTCAATCTAGAAAGTCTGAGAGCTACAAAATAAAATAAACCGAGATACCAGAGCAACATGGACCCACTAGTGTAATGAGTCACAGGTCACAAGTTAGTGCTGTCAGCGGGTTCATTTCTATCTGGTTTATTAAGGAATGAAAGCTGCTGCTGAGTAGTTTGGTTCATCTCTATTGTTCATCTAGGAACATTCAACTTGCAACAGAGCACGGTAAACAACAACAGAAAACACATTACGATACAACAATAAATGACTCATCTTTAAAAGGATGTTTTTTGTAGGGTTGGATAAGATAAGTGGTGCAGTCCGTAGTAATGGCAGAAAGTTCAAAGATGCAACCTAACAATTACATTTTAATGCAAAATAAGCATGTGTATTGCATTGGGAATATTAATCTGGGATAGAGTTTCCAATCCTGAAAACATCTGACATTTTTTAAACAATTCAGAAAAGTGGTTGGTCTAATACATTAAATAATGAAATATATAATAATATATTTTTGTCAGTGTGCTTTAGAGACAGGGTTCGTACGGTCATTAAAAACCTGGAAAAGTCATGGAGTTATGGAAAACAATATTTTTCCCAAAGTTTTGGAAAAGTCATGGAAATGTAACTAAAGTTGCATCAAACATAATTTATATTTTATCTAATCGCCGAAATAGTAATACTATAATGCTAATAAATACTGTATCGTATAGTAATGAAACGTAAAATGGCATTTAACTGACAAGGTATTTTGCTGGTGAGAGATTTTAGTTGCCTTAGCGTGTAGAAGCTAGTAAGCCTACTATTTGATTTGTTTTAGATAGGCACAACATGTTTCATATGCAGACCTTATTTTCCTGTTCCATGTTAAAATAAACCATTTTCAGTGGTACCGCTGAGAAAGAGTAATTTCTTTGGTCATGGAAAATTTGGTAAAGGTCATGGAAAAAAAAAAAAGTAATTGAAAATCATTGGTATATGAACCCTGTATAGAGTAAATCAGGGGTGTCAAACTCAATTTCATCGCGGGCCACATTAGCATTATGGTTGCACTCAAAGGGCCGGTTGTAACTATATAAATATACATATATAAATATATAATATATATATAAAATAATGTATTATATTACATTATTGCCTCTGAATTGGATTATTATCGGATAGGGTAATAACTAACTACGTTTGAAAGCAGAAGTCCAAGGCAAGTATATGCAAGTCTCTTCAGTGCGCAAACGAGATGCATTGTGGGACATGTAGTTTATGGGCAACCTGCTTCTGTAAAGTGGCATGTAACCGTATAATAAACGTATTATATTCTTTGCAAGCCGGATTTGGCCCCCGGGCCTTGAGTTTGACACCCCTGGTAGTAAATAATCTGTCTGGTATCTCCAGTAGGTTCCGGTTAAACCCACTAAAAAGGACTTACTTTACTCCAAAGCTTTTGGCAGACATTCTTCAGAAACCGCACTGCAGTATATTTCAGTCTTGACCTGTACTCGCTTCAGCTTTTATCCCGAGGTTAAATCTTTATTCATACCTTCTTGAATGACATCGTACCCCGCCTCTTCACCAAACACGCTGAACACAGATATTATTTCAGCAGTGTATTTATACCCTGTTCCATTACCCTCAGTCCTTTTCTCTCCTTTCTCCATCACGTTTAGAAGCTCAGCTCTTCTGCTATCTGTCTCGACATCCACTCTGAAATGAAGCTCAGCGCAAGTTCAACCAGGAAGACCGTCTTTACTCATTCACGTATCTCTATTCCCATGTTACTACTCTCTCTCCTCTCAATAAGTGACCGGGGGCGTCACTCTTCAGTTTAACCAATCACTTCGCTCTATTCCCAAGAGCCTATCATAGCGCTCCGTCAAACCTTTTAAGTCTGCTCTTCCCCCTCTGACAGCTGTCATTTCAGGTGACTCTACGCAACCCTCCTCCACCCCCTTATCACCTCCGGTCCCTCTGAATCCAGGGTCAAGCTAAACCACTCCTCTTCAGACCGACCCAACTATCCATTCACCACCACCAGTGTCTAGACCCCAGGGGGGTTTCATCGGATCGGTTCTACCTTCCCGAATGATACTTCCTGCACAACGGGGCCTAATCGCCAAAATTAACATTGCATTCATTTGTGCATCTGCGCAATAAATATGTATTATTACATCAAAACCGTCTCTCCTGATTGAAATGAAGCGTCTTCTTCTTCTCTGTAGAAAATATCTGCAGGCAAATGCTGCTTAACAGACTCTATTTATCTCTTTCTGAGCGAGTCACAATAAACAAAACGGTTGTTCAATGACAGACAGATCATCTTTAGAAACGACATGATAGTTCCCATGAAGGACAATAGTATCATAAACGTCATAGTGAAATTAAACAAGTGTTAGTGACTGGCTGGTCTGGTGTCTCTTATCTTAAATACGTTTCCACTTCTGAGGCTGTAAGTGTGTCGAGGAGATAAACCGAACACAGCTCAGATAATTCTAACTATATCCATGTACACGTTTCCGCTCCTTTCTCACATTGTGTGAATAAATCTCATCTGAGTCAAGTCAACGGAGATCTTAAGCTCAACTTTGATGATAAAAGAAAGAAAAAACATTTACATTTCAGAGGGAACTTATATCAGATTCACTTCAAAAAGTGCACACATTTCACGCTTTATGCTGCCATTTTCCTGTCCAAGGCTTTTTAGAATGAATGCAATAGCCATTAAAGAGAGCAAGGCGGGAAAACCCCTGCGAAGTTAGATTTTCCGCTGCTATTATTTCCATTATGACCATGTGTGTCCTCTTCATCATTTTACCTTCACCCCTGGCAAAGAAATTAAAATATGAAAGTTTCATATTCTTGCTTTTATATCCAAAGGGTGACGCATGAATGATATTCTATGTAAGGAAGGGAAGCAGCTTTTATTAGATAAAGGGTTGTGTGGAAAGTAGTATTAAAATGAAATCCTGCAAGTTCTTTAACGTGTAGTGGAACGTTATTTTTCTGTGTAGGCCATGGCAAACCCATAGTGCAGTAATGAAGGATGTAATGGGGTAGTGGTGGTCTAATGGATAGTGAGGTGGGCTGAATATTGGAAAGTTGTGAGTTCAAATCCCGCCAGGAACACCACCACTAGTGTGCCCTTGAGTAAGGCACTTAGCCCTTAGTTACTCCAGGGAGAATGTCCCTGTCATTGTAAGTCGCTTCGGATAAAAGCGTCAGCTAAATGAAATGTAATGTAAGCAGACCCGGAAACATCGCAATGGACAAAAGACAATGGGATTTGTTTCCTTTACTTTTGTCTATATAGCATAAAATGAGCTCTGTAGCGAACACACATTCATGATACTGACTAGTTTCGTTCAGCAGGAACATCGCCACACATTTCATATTTATTTTTAGCGTGAATGCAATCTGCAAAAGTGATAAGCTAACTTAAGCCTATAAAGAAACTACATCAGGGACACATGACTGCAAATCATTAGTGCTAAGCTAAGAGCAAACTTATGTTCGGCGTGAGGACGATTAGTCGCCTCATTTCGTTTTCATATCTTCAAGACAAGGTACAAATAATAATAATAATAGATTACATTTGGATAGCGCCTTTCAAGGGACCCAAGGCCGCTTTACATGGTGAACAAACAAACAAACGAACGGGGCAAATAATTAAATAAAAATTAAATAAATAGCAGTAGGAGTGAAAGGTAACTGGAAGGTGTAAAATGCTAAGTTATTTCCTAGTTTTAGGTATAAGTAGTAGTGCAGATAGTATAAGTGCAGTTGTATTCTCTTACATGTTATCTTGTCCATATTTCTTATGAAATCTCATCACATTTTCCATCAAAGTCATGGAAAGTGGATAGGAAAAGAAATAGGACAATCATTTATTAATATATTCAACTGCAGACCCAGTTTTTCTACCTTATTATAATTTCCCCATTACTGCCCAGTGGCTTCCAGTGCAACCCGTTAGCATTCATTAGCCTCATTCTTGGAGCAGTTTATCAAATAGCTCCCATCGCCTTCAGTTAACTTTGAAAACACTGGACATCCCAAGCTGTCTGCATCTTTCTTAGCTTACCATTGATACGTCTCCAGTGACTTAAAGTCAAGTTTATATACTCTCGTTATGATAAGCGTTTGATCTCCCTAGAGGTGTCACTAGCATATATAAACTCTGGTATTTCAGTCCTTCAGCTGATGACTTTTTCGACAAAATATTGACCTGCTTTGGATTTGATTCTCTAGTTTCTGGGTTTATTTGACACTGCTTTTTCTAGATGGTTTTGTGGACGATGACAATGGCAGAGCTGTGTCTATGTTCCTTAATATATCATTGTTTTCTATTCATCGCTATACCAGTTTTTAGCTATACAGGTTGCCTCTGTGGTCACATTAAAACCAAACTCCGGGCCAGGTCTTCAGTAACGACATTTAGTGAGTACCAGCAGGTTTTTATTTGCGAGCTCCTGGATTTCATGCCACTGCATTCAGGTTTACTCAAAGCCAGATATAAGGGTGTTTCTGGTTGTTCCCAGTCTCATACAGCTGGCTTCTCCTGCAGTCATACAGCTGGTTTCATACAAATGTTACTCCCTCATTATCCAGCTGCCCTGCCTTCAGTTTTTCTCTTCCTTGTCTGTTTCTCTTCAGTAGACACCTGTTATTACATCAGTAAGATGTAATAACAGGTGTCCACTGATACGATTTAAGAATGACATGAAACTGCACTGAAAGAATAATTTGATGTTTCTGACTATCCGAGTCTATCTGGTTTCTCTTCCGCACAACCAATGTTCTAGGAGCCATTTCATTAAACACATGTTGTTGTTGTTCTTCTCCTCGCTAAATAACATAGTTGGACACACACTGCACATTGGCAACAGTGACTTAAATAAGCCAACCGATAAGTATGTACATTCAGTACCATCACTTTAAAACTCAAAGTAAGTCCATTCTTAACACCTGTGCATAATTAATTCATGAACTACCTGATTAATTTCCTTTCCCAAATTCATCTAATTATTTGAGCTTCAGACACATTTCCTCTCCAAAAACATTTGTAATGAAGGAGGTGAATTGAAATGCTATTTTCAGGTTTAATAAAATCCAATAATGAGTTCATTAATGCACAAAATAGTGAAGCTCCATTTAAACTCCGGTTATCTACCTGATTGAAGAGTTGATTAAATTCCTCTCAGCACTTTCCAAAATTAAAATGTGATACTCATTTCAGAGTAGCATGCCTCCTTGGCTTCCAGATTGTTAACGCCTACTTGGAGCCTAATGCATATAGAGTAGTAAACAGTGTATTTTCAGCCAAGGTGAAATTCATAAGTGTTCCCGTAAACTGCGCAGAGAGGGTCGATGGATCAGAAAGGAGGATATTGTCTTACTGTAGTAAATGGATAATGTAGAAGAACATAATATACTTTATTCGTCCCTTTGGGAAAGGTACGGTGTCCAGTAGCTCTCTCACACAGTCCTATAAGTACAATATAAATACTGACGATAAAAGCTTGGAATACAAAAACAAAGTACCATATTATCCATGACCAAAAGTTACCAATAAAAAGAACAGTGCGTAGGTTTACCTCACATTTTATTTAATTTTAGTGCAAGACACAAACTCAGAACAGCAAGTTCATTGACTTTTAATCTGCCAAACTAAGTGGTACATTCAGACATATAATACAATGTTTATCCTTACCTGCTGCACCACCACACCCCTTCCCGCTGCCTCCGCTCATCAGCAGCCAACCTCCTATCCATCCCCCCCCCGCATCAAGCACCGGACCTGGGGGGACAGAGCCTTCTCCGTCCCGGCCCCCTCCCTCTGGAACTCACTCCCACAACCCATCAGAGAGTGCACTGACCTCACCATGGAGCTGCCATCCATGGAGGACCTTTACTCCCAGCGGCTCAGGAAGAAATCACTACGGATTATCAAAGACCCCCATCACCCCAGCCACAAACTGTTCTTTCTGTTGCCGTCTGGCAGACGTTACCGCAGCATCCTGGCAAGGACAAGAAGATTCGGAGACAGTTGCTTACCGCGGGCAGTGAGACTGTTAAACAATTGAACTGCTGAAACAACTTCAAAACATTCATCTGCTACTCAGTAATATGTATCTAATATCTAATATATATCATTCCAATAACTTGTATATGGACTCGTACTGCACTATTCCACATCATCACTTTATTTTATAACTATTTTTCTTTTGTATTGCTCTTGCTATCTGTATTGTTATTATGTTGCATTGTTGGAGAAGCCTGTGACATAAGATTTTCAACAACATAATTACTCTGTAGCTATGTCAGTTTGACAATAAAGAACCTTGAACCTTGAACCTTGAACCACCTTCAAAAAACGTACAAAAACTCACCTCTTCAATCTGGCTTTTAATGTGTGATTGTTTTTGTATTGCTTGATTTGAACTTGACTTTAACTATATATATTTGTTGTCTTTTCACTATCTCTGTAAAGCGTCTTTGAGCACCTGTAAAGCGCTAACAAAGTTAATCTATTATTATTATCTTTTTTTAATTTTTAAGATGTTATGACTAAGGCGCGGTCTGAAAACTCAATAAAAAATGCATTAGTATTATTAATTCTACCGTGTTGTGTCATGTCTATTTATACTGTTCATGCTCACTGCTTGTAGCACTTCGGGATTTGAATTCGAATATGAAGTGCTTTATAAATGGAACCCATTATTATTATTATTATTATTATATTAGTGCGACAAATTAGTGACATTTAATAAGGGCTTTCTTTGACTTGGCAACACCGAGAACAATTGACTTGTTGATCATTTTTGCCTTAAGATAATAAAAAATATACCTTTCTTCAGAGAAAAATGGAATATACAATTTTCTGTTTAACATAATTTGACTTTTTACCTTTTCTGATGGTATTTTGTTGACATTTGATAGTGTGACGTCAGTAGAGCGTAGTGTTGCTGCTGTGTTATCTACAATGAAGCGTGTTCATTATTACAAGTTGCTTTAAAATGTTGATTCTTAGTGACATTTTCCCCTATAGATTGTTGGAGTATAGGTACCTATAGAAACGTTGTGTAAAATCCACGGACATATTAGATGCACATCAATCATTTTACGTAAAAACGTTGTTGGACAACCTCAAACTATAGAAACATTTGGCTCATGTTGAATACAAGGGGAAGTTCCTAGAGAAAGCACAGTGAGGGTTTCTAAGAAAGATGAAAAAAGTAAAGTAGTGGAAAACTAATTTCCTCTGCTAAATATTGAAATAAAATGGATTAGCGATATCTTTTTTGAAACGTTCCTAATTACGCCGTTAAATGTCATAATCAAAGAGAGTTATTTCTGTTTGGTTTGTTCTCGTTCTCGATGGTGTGAGGATTACATTGTGAGATCTTCCTTTGATGAGATTGTGGTGAATAGTCTTTACTCGTGTGGATGTGAAAGCTGCCGTCTGCTGGTGTGAACGCGTGTTCATTCCTGGCAGAGACGAGCCACCACTGAAGCTTCAGGAGGCCGTCTGATCAGCTTTGTTCCAGAACAACACAAACCTGAGTTTCCTGTGACAGAGAAACAGCTAGGATCAGTGCAGCTGCTCTCTGTGTTTCTCTGACATCAGAGTTTAAAGAATAAATTCACTTTTAATGCCATTCACATCTCATTTCTCTTCTGGCTTGGTTTCATAAATCCAGGATTATAAAAACACCTTCAGGCCGTTATTGAACCAGGTGTGTAAAAAAAAAAAAAATTAATATTTATAGAATCGGACAGGAGCAGTTACTACAAGGTGAGGGAAGGTCAGACAAGATTACTGAGACACAAACAAAGATCTGCTCAGGGTTACCTCCACGCAGCAACACTAGCTTATCTGCAATGTTTTACACTTAACTGGAGCACAGGAACAAATAAGGTAGCACCCTTTTTTTGCACCTTGTCTTACTGGAATTCTGCAATTTTATATATTTATCTACCATTTATGATGTGAGACATAGTCAAACTAAAACGTAATTACCGTTGGGTGGATGAAATCACAGGAACATGGTATACAAATGGTTTGAGTTTTCACTGTACCAACAAAAACTCAAACCATTTGTGCTGCGTGTTCATGTTGTGCCGCTCCTGAATATCTACGCAACAATAGAGCTGTCTCTAGTTGTTGAGATATCAGTGCATGGTTATTATCATATTCAATTCTATTAAAGTGTATGCTTTTTTATATTTCACTCCACCCTGTCGACCTTTTCTTCGCTGAACACAAAGGAAACAATATCTCATGAGAGCTTGGAGACACCCACACAATCTGTTTGCCTATTATCCATCGCTTTCCACAGTTTTGAAACAAGACCTTATAATATGTTGATAATGAGCTTTAGAGGTGATGGTAGGCGGCTTCCAGTATTTATGCTAAGTTCTTCGACTCCTGGATCAAGCTCCATTCTCCAAACGCATTAATAAGAGTGGTATCAACCTTTCATATCAAAATGCAAGGCAACATTTTTGACCCGCTTCTCTTAAAAAGCCTTGGATAACACTTACTGTTAGTTGATAACATGTCATGTCAAAAAACTCAAAAACGTGTCTATCCCAGTGTGCGGTGAAATCAAAAAGAAATCAAACTGAAACTTAACTCACATGACATAGCTTTGTTCAATTTATTTCAATAATCCAACATTACAATGACAACGGCTGCCTTTCCTGTGGCTTCCCCTGGTAAATAAACATATTCCCTTTCTGGATTACTAATCCCACTCCACCTGTCTCCATAAAAAGTCTCTGGGTTCAGACTCACCAGGTACATTATTCTTGCTATTCTGACCTCTGAGTATACAGGTTTTAGACCTCCCTCCACCGTCTTTCCTTTGACTGTCGTCTTCTTTTCCGATCCATGTTTTTTTAGACACAAAAAAATTATTATGTGAGAGTCTTACGTAACCTACACACGGTTCCGTTGCGTTGACGCTTGCCGGTGGGCGTGTCTGGCGCTTGGGGTTAACGCAACCAACAACCAATCACGCGGTTTGATTGGCTAGCGCTTGTACTGGCATATGATTTGATTGGCTAGCGCTTGTACGGGCATATTATTTGATTGGCTAGCGCTTCCGTCGATGCTTGAAAAGTTGAACTTTTCTCAACTTTCGAAGCGAGCAACGGAGGCAAAGCGGCGCAACGGAACCACAATGTAGTTCGGCAAAGCTTGACGTCACCCCATTCAAAGTGAATGGGAAGCGTTTCCGCTGAAGCACGCGATGGAACCGTGTGGACGATACGTTACTGTTAGTTGATAACATGTCATGTCAAAAAACAAAAAAAACGTGTCTATCCCAGTGGTTGCGGTGAAATCAAAAAGAAATCAAACTGAAACTTAACTCACATGACATAGCTTTGTTCAATTTATTCCAATAATCCAACATTACAATGACAACGGTTTTACCTATGCTCACCTTGCTGCCTTTCCTGTGGCTTCCCCTGGTAAATAAACATATTCCCTTTCTGGATTACTAATCCCACTCCATCTGTCTCCATAAAAAGGTCTCTGGGTTCAGACTCACTGGGGACATTATTATTGCTATTCTGACCTCTGAGTATACAGGTTTTAGACCTCCCTCCACCGTCTTTCCTTTGCCTGTCGTCTTCTTTATCCGATCCTGGTGTTAAGATGTTTTTTTAGACACAAAAAAATGATTATGTGAGAGTCTTAACCTGCAGGTCGAGACAAACTGGGGACCTTATTCTTCGAAACATGACCTCCAAAGATACTATATGTATTTTGTATTTCCAGGATGAAGACATGCTGCTGCAGAGAGACACAAACCTTTCAGGTTAACACATAATCAAATAAAGTAACATATAAAATGTCTCTCCTCTGTAGGATCAGATGTGAGCAGCTCACCTGTGAAGGGGCTCTCAGAGGAAGACCTACTACAGTCTTCCTCCTCTGACCGGCAGCCTGCAGGCGTCTGCCTCCATCTGTCAGGTGAGGATTCAAACTGTCCCAACCCGAGGCTGACTACCTCCTCTGTTCACACAAAACCTGCCAGGGAAAACTGGATCAAGTTTTTTCGAGTAGTTCATCTGCTCTTTTCTGATTTTGTTTTATTCATTCATTAATTCCAAAGGAACTTCATTAAATCCAGACTGCAGAGGTAATTATATACGTCGTTAGAGCACATGGCTGGTAGGTGTTTTTCTCCAATCCCTGATTAATATT
The DNA here is from genome assembly GCF_902827165.1 of Trematomus bernacchii. NCBI lineage: Eukaryota > Metazoa > Chordata > Actinopteri > Perciformes > Nototheniidae > Trematomus > Trematomus bernacchii. The sequence continues at coordinate 5,967,540 of NW_022987839.1, read as the reverse complement.
ACATATTCTTAGATTGAATCTCCTCTGATAGACAGATTAATCATCCGAGGACTGATGCTATAATGACGTGAAGATAGTTTGAGTGCTTCTCATTTGTTTTCAACATATAATCGAATGCTTTTTGTACTGGATGAGTTCTTGCGTGTAATGATCAGCTGTCACACGTTAACACACCTGTGACCCGGATAGAGTTCTGACCTCATTTAAACCCTCTGCCGTCATTATTTATTATCTTTGGATAAGGTGCACTGAAACTGGGCACAATTAGAAAAGGTTACCGTCACTACCACCACCTTCATGCTGACGTTGATTTGGTGAAATGTAGCAACAAGGCCAGTTTCATAAAGTTATCTAAGTAACTAAAATGAATTGTTGTCTAACATTCAAAACAACTAAGGAGAAGAAATTATTCTGAATGAAGTTTTTCATATTCAGCAACCGGTACTTGAACTAGGATAAATATGTTGTTGATTTAACTTTCATATAAGTGTTATGACTTAAAAATAGTCATCAATAATGATTGATACATAATGTATACCTGTAGAGCAAAACTTCATATCTCATACCAGAGTTGTATGTTTATTTCTTCAATTATAGTCAGTTGCTTTTAAGAACTTAACTTTGATTTATTTTTGATTTGGCATTGCACTTTTACAATTTATACAAAACAGATTTGTTCTCAACTTCTTGCCGCCTACATTAATCAAAATGCAACTCCACTATTAACATTTCTGCTGGAAATAATGCTCTGTACTTCTACAGTAGCAATAGTTAATTGAGTTTCCAGCTGCTAACCGCAATAGAGATGAGGGGCGGGCTACACCTATGATTATTAAGAGACTCCATTCGTTTATTGACAGTCATTTCAGCCTAAATTAAAAGAGAAATTAAACAGGAACGACACTAAATGGGATTTTCATTAAAACTTGTTTTGGCAACCAACTCTGTAGCACAGCGGGGAACTTTCTGAGCTGCTCTGCCAACATGAAATGTGTTACATGAATAAATAAATGAACTCATAATGAAACTGGAAGAAGAAAGTCTGAAGATCATCAGAAAAAAGACTGAAATGCAATTAGCTGCTTCATAATGGAGAGAAATCAAAATCAGACATGAGGAGGAAAACTGGCTTCATGTATCACCGTCTGATTGGGAATCAATTACAAGTGTGATTTAATAAGTGTTTAAAATTAATGGAATTTAAATTGTAATATATTTGGAGTGCTAAACTTTGTATTCATGGTTATTGGCTCGACTGTCCCTACAGTAAAGAAAGGAAAAAGAGAACAGGAAAAGCAAAAGATGTATAAAGACACGCAAAGCTGGACGACAGAAATATCAAAGAATAGACGAAGACAGACGTGAAGTAAACACTAAGGGAACTCACGATGGGCTATGATATAAATCTGGTTTCAGAGTGCGTTTAAAAAGGTTATCTTCCCTGATAGCTCTTCATTTAACCAGCAATTAAAAAAGTTGTGTATAATCCCCCTTTACCTCCAAACCCACAGAGAGATGCTCTTTTTCTTGTTTGTTAAAGATTTGCTATGCTTCTAGAGCGCTTTCTAAAAAGCTACATAACTCAGTACTAAATGAGTATTTAATTACCAGAAAACAGAAGGGCTGCCCTCTCATTCCCACCTTTTACCCACAGTGCAATGCATCAGTGTATACAGTACTCAGTGGTGTTGACTTCTGTCTGAAACCCATTGATTTCTCTACCTCTTTTCTGGCCTCCAGCAGCTTGATCTCTGCTCTGCTCTCAAAGAAACTCAGAGAGTCTTTTCTGTTTCTGCCAACTGGCCGGCCGAGGGGCAGCCGGCCTCCATCAGCTGCTGCTGCTGCTGTGAATATAAAACAGAGTCAGAGTGCATCCATCACCACCCCGCTCCATCTGGTACTCACATACAAGCGTGGAGAAAAGGAAACAACTGGCATCATGTGAGAGACACTTTGAGCCTTTTAATGCTTCAGTTTACTCCTTAATAATGTAACTTTTATCCATGTATTTTTTCTTTTAATGTTTATTTTATTATCATTTCTTTTTAATGACTGATTTTAAATGCCATTTTCTTAATGTCTTTCATTTTTTGTAAAGCACTTTGAATTGCCTTGTGTTGAAAGGTGCTATATAAATAAATAAACTTGCCTTGCCTTGCCTTGCCTTGCCTTGCCTTGCCTTGCCTTGCCTTGCCTTGCCTTGCCTTGCCTTGCCTTGCCTTGCCTTGCCTTGCCTTGCCTTGCCTTGCCTTGCCTTGCCTTGCCTGCCTTGCCTTGCCTTGCCTTGCCTTGCCTTGCCTTGCCTTGCCTTGCCTTGCCTTGCCTTGCCTTGCCTGCCTTGCCCTTGCCTTCCTTGCCTTGCCTTCCTTGCCTTGCCTTGCCTTGCCTTGCCTTGCCTTGCCTTGCCTTGCCTTGCCTTGCCTTGCCTTGCCTTGCCTTGCCTTGCCTTGCCTTGCCTTGCCTTGCCTTGCCTTAATAAACTCTGCTCTGCTGACAGCTCACGATGGCTTTGAGCCCATCTTGAAGGATTATTAAGGCTACCCATTACACGGAACTTCGCCTTGTATGTATGGGAGAATACATAATCACAGTAAGATATATTAAATAGTCAAATAAGAGTAAATATAGACACTATTGGAAGAAATGGTCATAAAATAACCTTGTGTAGAGACATAAATATACAAAGAAATATATAAATATAACTTACTTTTGTTTATGGCAAATAACATGCTAACTCCCTGCTAACTATCGGTTAAGACACGGTTTAGCTCAGTTGCTAACGGGATTGTCACTAAGGGTTTATACTTTACAGGTAGGAAAGCTTGAATAAAAGTGGACGCTGCAGCAAAGCTAATTAGCATTAATGTAATTTCTCCAGTTTGAACTCTTCTGCTCTCCGTTTCCTCAAAGGTCAACATCGTCAAGATTGCTTCCCCGTTTGGACAAGAGCTCAGACTGATAGGTCAAACTGAATCCGGTGACTGATGAATTGATCACGCCCCACCATTTCACCATTTAAAATGGTAGTATGACCTGACCTTTACTCCTCTGTCCCACTTAACAGCGAGGGGACTGTGTAAAGAATAATTATCTGTTAAATGTTAGCACAGTGAAAGCACTACAGTTTCCCTCCGTGCTGTTAATGCTTGGGAGAAGAGTCTTATCTTTCAGAAACAAACATGGATGAGATTATTGACAACAGGATCAGGATCCACCTTCACTGACATGGAAAGCTTCTCATCAATATTTAACCAGAGAATCACACATAATTATTAACACAGCCTGAATCAATGTTTTTCTAAAATACTAACACATTTAATTCCCAGATCACACTTTCTGTTAAAGGCTATATCAAGTGTGTACAAATGAACTCATTTTAGATGCTTAAAAAAAACGTCAACCGGCATGAATTCATAATTAAAAATAATCCACATGAAACTCTTATTATATTACACTTGGTTCTTTAAACTCAAACCTGTCTTCTCTCCTCCCAGCTCATTCTCATGCTGTTTTGCTTTCTGTTTTTCTAAAGTCCGTTCTACGTCTGCTTGGCTGTTTTCAAACTAACCAAGGCAAAGGCAAAACTCTCCATTGTTGATGATGTGGTGCACAAGTAAAGTTCTGCCTAACAACAGCTTTAACCTGCTGCCTTGGGGGTCTAATAGTGAGGATATCTGTGGGAGTAAATTGCTGAATGAGTGTTCAATCAATTAAAAGCATGTTTTATATTGAAGCAAGTGACGAGAAAAGATTAATCTGAGCACAACGTGAGAGCAGTGTCACCTGGAAGTGCTGAGTCCTCCTTTCTTCTACTCCTACCCATCTGTGTTTTTGCTAGTCTTGTCATTTTCCCATTTCACGAACGTTCTCAATATTCAGAGCATTAAAACAGCAGCAGATGCTTAATGCTGATATAAGCTAACTACATTCTGGCTCCATTGCCAGACTTTGCAATGTACAAGCCTGACAGTGGAATAGTCCTTCTCATCTACAGTTCATCAAATCACATGCTTTTTTTTAAAGGATGGATTCTGAGGCAATGTTATTGACTAATGATGCCAAATATGTATGGATAGACAGCAAGCAACATCAGTGTGATAACTTAAAAGTATTTCCCCTCATTCACTGGTAGACATTACATTTGAGTTTGAATGGCTTCTGCTATTAAAATCTACAGAAGACAAGATGTTACTTTATCCAACAAATGAGCTCCTTCAAGTTTGACTGGCTAGGGAGAGAGACACTTTTTAGTTTACCATTGAATAACTTCTTGGCCACAATCTACTTGCTCTCTGAACTGTACAGTTGTCATTAAGACATACATTTTGATCTGTATACACATCCTGTAGAAGCACCACTCAGTCAGTTAAAATGAGAAAATAGTTTTCACCATATTCCTCCTGAATTTGCAGCGAAAACAAACGTACAAAACAGAAATAACCTTTGAGTGTCAGGGTCTTTTATTAAATGGAAGAATTTTCAAATACAAGTACAAAACCTAACAAAGAAATGTTTTCTTATCCCAGCTGGTTGAAAGAGCACCACCCCTACCCATTGCTCTTTTCTGCTTTGACATTTTGGGAATTTTTATTTTCCATTTCTTCTTATCTAGCCAACTCACCCACAGTGAGTGTGTCACTGTATTTGACTCGCAAGATTTGTTTTAAAGTTTCGAATCTCTCACATTTCCTCTCGGCTTATTTAACATACAGTATCTCTGGTTTGCTTAGTTTTTTTAATCTCGATTTGAACATCGAACAGCCAGCTGGTTTCTCAGTGTGCGGTGTGTGTCTGCAGGCCACCGAAGTGCGTGACGCTCATGACGAGTGTGTGTGTGTGTGTGTGTGTGTGTGTGTGTGTGTGTGTGTGTGTGTGTGTGTGTGTGTGTGTGTGTGTGTGTGTGTGTGTGTGTGTGTGTGTGTGTGTGTGTGTGTGTGTGTGTGTGTGTGTGTGTGTGTGTGTGTGTGTGTGTGTGTGTGTGTGTCAGAGCACGGTGTGATCCTGTGTTTCTCGCTGACTCTGGCTTCAGTGTTATCTGATTCCCCCGCTGTGTTTGCTCTCAACAGGTTTTGTATCTTCTGATTCCCCTGCTGTCTATACTCTCGTGGATTTTCTTTATCAGATCCCCCTGCTGAGTCTCTCTTCCCCTCTCCTCTTGGTTTTCAGGGCTTTTTCTTGACCCTCCAATGAATACAACAAAAAGCTTTTCTCATAAATAAGATTGAGTTAATACTCGGTGCTTCACTTCATCTGTCGAACATGATGCCGTAACTTTGTCCCCAGGCGGGTCTGTGTTACACAAATTGGTCTGAGACTCCTGCTTTCTATCGATTCTTTGTTGCTTTCGCCCACCTGTTGTAATTATAACCACATTCACTCTGGACTTGTAATAAGCCAAAAGCCATGTTTGAATTCAAACACACAGAATTTCCAGAAAATAAGAAGAAATACATTTAGAGTTGGTTCAATCAAACGGAAGAAAAAGGGGGTAGCAAGATGAACAACCAAAAATGTAGGGGTGTGCAAAATGGCATTAATCTTCTATCACTGTTTATGTAATTTTATATCAACGTAACTTTACTAAGAAATGGTTTAAAGTAACAATACCGTACTCCATCACATTTGATTTTCTTTTATTTAATTAGATCTTTCATACAAACGAAAACAATTGCCTGACATGAGACCAGCAAAACTAAAATGATGCTACATTTAGAGTTTTTGAGAACGTTCATTTAAAGTGTTACAGGTTTTAAGGTGAGCCCTTATCATAGAGTTTTTATAGAAATGACAGAAGACGTGGTTTTTCCTGAAAGATTTGCTAATATTTCCATTTCAAAAAGTTGACAAAGCACTGTCCAAAATCAACTTAAGAGGGGAAAAGCTGCCAGCTTTACTAGTGCATACATTTCGACAGTAGCTTGGTAACTAACATATCGGGAAACCCTATATTTACTTTGTTACGTGTTTAATATGAGGAAAGTTAGAGTTTAATAATCGCTCAACAAAGATCTGATGTCTAATCTGTTTATTGGCTGTTGAAATCACATGTAAGTATGTGTGGGGGAAACTTCTGAAGCAATTGGAAACAGGACTCAGAGAGACACGAGGAGAGCTGGAGCTTTGATGGCAAACACTGACGGTTTATTTGGAGTTACGGCCGGAGAATTGACAAGACAGGTGGTGTGTCACGAGTTGACACAGCGGTTGCCAAACCAATTCTGAAGAACTCTTTCTGTAGCTCGAGGTTAGTTCGGAGTGTAATAATCAACATTCTTTATCAGTGAGACTAAAGCAATATGGACCCTGAATCTAACTAGAGCTCTCGTCCATAGGAAAGAATGTGCGCCAGGGAACCTTCGTCCCTGAACAGTAAACTACCTCATGGCGGCTTGTGCTCTGTCATAGACTGGCAACAACAATGCGCCGAAGCTGCTCCTCCTTAAGAGAGATAGCAGCAAAACCCAAGGCCGTAGAACTATGCCACGAGAAAGGTGACAGTGAGAGGAGAAAATTATGAACTGTGTCGAAGGCTGAATACCTAAGCAAATTATTCCCCAACAAGTAGAGTTTTTGCTATTTCTTTCCCTGGTCAAACATAAAAACATTTCCTTAAATATCTCTGACTTTTTTGAACTAATGTCCACTGTTTCAACTCTATTTGGATTGTGCTCCAATGAACAAGGACATGTTATTTCCGTTTTAGAAAGTATTTGACTGAGGGATATGGTACGATTGTTGGAAACCAAAAGACTGACCCGTTCGTACGGTCTAAATGAAAGCAAAGAAAGCAGAATACTTAATCCTCCACTGCACATACTGAAGGAGACTATATAATTCGCTCAGAGCAGTGAATCAATTAGACACAGTACAATTCCTATTTTATTATTAATTCATAATTTACATAATAAATAAATGCCCAGAGGTATTTTGAAAAATAACTGCTTTAACAATAAAACTATTTTTTTCTTCTGATAGCAGTAATTGCTATGTATCTCAGTTTTAAATATAAACAAATGTCAATTATAATTTTTTTAACAGAATTATAATTATCTGTTTTTTATGCTGGATGCCAGATGAGTATTGCAGAAGCCTTGACTCAAAATGTTCCCCGAAACCATCTTCTCAGTTTAACATGGATTTCCACAAGAGTATAATTTTCTCCAACATGTTCCTCTTGAGGTAAATGGCTATTTTGTTTTGGGTTATTGTTCCTTCCATGTGATGAGTTTAGTATGTTATTGTTATAATCGCCCAAAAATAACTAAGGATGATGGCACCAGTGTGGAGGATTGGAACTGTGCATCCCAGAGATAAAATATGACAAAATATGCCTCTTTTTATTTTGGTTTGATTAAAGCATTTCATTATTCATGTTTACTGAAAATCTAAAATACATGTAACTGTGTGTTCAGTTCCAGGTCTTTACAAAGCACAAAAGCCTAAAATGATAAAATCAACATATATGTTGAGCATGTTTGTATCACTAATTCCACATTTCAATGATGAATAAAATACTGTTTTCAATTATTTATTCATTCAAATTTAAACAAGAAGTGAACACAATGTCTTAAAAATGTCTTCCTGTCTTTCCCACAGGCTTTTTACTCTTGGTCTCCGCTGTTCTGCAACCAACGATCCTCTGATGTGTAGCTGTTAGAGAGAAAGAAAGACAAGGTTAATATACTGTCATTAAACAACCCTTAATGCAACATAAGTAAAACACAAATGAAAAGGTGATGTGTGTACATTGCTCAAAAATACTGTATTGAGCAACAGCATTACTTATTTTCAAATCTATTGTCTTGTATGCATCGTCCTGGAAAAGCACTCTTTAATTAGCCGAAAAGATTGTAAAGCTTTCTAATTCCATTGATCATGACTGAATTATGATTATACTGATGATGACCCACGTACAAAACGGTTAACTCTATTGATTCCCCTGGCCCTAGGGCTTTTAATTCTGTCTAATAGCAACACAGGTAATTATTATCATTGTCTACTTACTCTCCGGGATGCAAAGAGGTTCTTCCACCATGTCGCGTAACTCGATTTCTTTCAGCCCGATGTTGATCTCACACATGTCATCTTCCTCGCTCCATGAGGTTGAACCAGGATCCACTGCTGACGAGCTGAAGATGTCCAGAGGTCGGTAATCAGACACCGCCAGAGAGCCCCACCAGTCTGCTTTTGCGTCCTCCTGCAGAGTTGTTGAGTGTTTTTTATCAGTGCCATCTTTGCAACCCTTATTAAAAAATGCTTTAGTGGAGCTGATGGGCAGAGAGTTCAGCTGTTCTGTTTTCAGATCCAAATAGGTCCAGATGCTCTTGTTGTCTGCTGTTTTGTCATGAATTGAGGGGAAATACCTGCCAGCAGCCATGTTGCTTGTTGAGTGCATTATTTGTGTTTAGATTCAAACTGGATACCATCATTAGTTCTAGAACATGGACAAATGTTATGTTCAACAACAAGGCGCATCATAATGTGGCCTGCCAACACAGTCTCACGGCATTTCGTGTTATAGTCACGAAATGAATCTATTGATTCGTGTTCACCAACACGATTTCGCCATTTTTTTCGTGTCACACAGAACGATTTTAAAAGCAATGTAAATAATAACAAATTAGAAGGAAAAAGACATTTAAAAAAATACAGATTTAAGTATTCTGACACAGAACGATTTTAGAAGCAATGTATTTATATTGGTAGTATGTTTCGTGCCTGCACCAAATAATAACAAATTAGAAGGAAAAAAAAGATGACATAAAATACAGATTTCAGTATTCTGAGGCTCTGAGCCATTTCTTTTCCTCACTGACGGCAAAAAAACTCAGACATTATACCATTTCAAATAAAAGGGATAGGGTTAGGCTTAGGGTAAGATATTGAGTAAGAACATGTTTTTATGAACCACACAGCTTCTGGTCTTCCAAGACCCGACCGGACAAAAAGACGTGTTGCAGGCACGAAACATACTACCAATAGAAATACATTGCATTTAAAATCGTTCTGTGTGACACGAATCAATAGATTAAATTAATTTCGTGACTAATAACACGAAATGCCGTGAGACTGGGGTCTGCAGTCTGCTCATGGTGTAGTTTGGCATTTAAAAAATATACTTGTTTTGTTTCACAGCGAGGCTGAGTAAGTTGATGCAGCCTATTTGTTTTTAGAGTCTAACTATGAAGCTATGCTGCCAGGAGCCTCTTGGCTTTTCTTATCTAGGCTTAGCTATTTTTTGGCCTAGTGCGGTGACTTCCTGGATTCAATTGAACAACCACTGTTTTTTTGCCTCTGAAACCGTAATGTTTCTGAGTGATGTTAAAGTCACCTCCTGTTTACAGAGTTGATTGCCTTTGATTGGACAGAATAGAAAGACATTCAATCGATTTTCACATTGCCAAAGTCACTAGCATTAGCTAAGCTAGCCGATATATTAGCCTACCTAGCGCTATATAATTAAAGTTAAACTAGCTAAAATTTAGTAATTCATATTATGTAGGGAGGACTTTATGTTCAAACGTAATGTATGTATCCAGTCCTCGTGTTTGTTAGTGGGTAGTCATCCTACAATAAGCCTAAAACTATTTTTTCAGCTCTTTGGTTAAAGGTAAATTAAATACACAGATAATAAAAAGTATAAGTTAAGTTATAAGTAGGCAAGGTGTGAATTGGTGTTGGCTAGCTCAGTGACTTAAACGGTACAAAAAAATATATTAGTTGCCAATCAATCTTGAATGTAATCTCAAGAAACACTCTCAAAACAAGGACAGGGACTTATTTGTTTGCATGTGCAAACAAACTAAGAAACAAGGAAATAGAGCTCTCAAAGCTAGCTACTTTGGAGCTCAACCCACAGCCCAATTGAGAGACTTGTCATTAATTGATCTATAAATATATTTTATGTATATAATATATAAATGCAGTATTAGGCTTCAATGTGTCATTTAGTAACTTTGTTGGTTGTTGGTATGCCTCGAGATTTGTTTTATGTAAAACGTTTACCATGGCTCAAAAGGTTGAAAAACAGTGTGCTAGCTAACTTAATTGTGTTGGCGCCAGAAGCCTGTCTGGCGGGATTTATCGCCCTTTAGGCTGGTTAAATGGTGACCAATTGCTCCTTATTTGTCAGCAGCACACGCAGTGGAAGATGGAGAACTGGAGAATTGGCATTGCGGAGGGTTTTCTTGGAAACTGCTTTTATTCAACAAGGGGAGGAGGAGGTGCAGTGAAGTTGGAGCTGTGAACACATAGTAAAACCACCTTTCTCTCTCTCTCTTCCTCCCTCCTCTCCCTCGTCCTTCAGTCGGGTTTTGGGAGATCTCTCTTGGAGCTGTAGAGGAGAGGTTGGCCGTCTCTCTCCTCCAGCAGTTTTTCTGCAGCCTCCAGTCGCCTCATCATGGATTTTGGGACTAAAAGAGTCGCTGGGATTATCGCTCAGGTCGCCCTGCTCCTCTGCAGCTCGTCCGGGACAAACGGAGCAGGTGAGCAGGCTGCGCGCCTTCTACTTTCCCCGGGGGAGAGGGAGCGAGTCCGGGCAGCGCGGACCCGGAGGGGAGGCTCTGAACTGGGGCTTCATGTCTCTGTCATACCGCCTTGAAGAAATATAATGCTTCTATGTTTTGAATGCAATTATATTTCATTAAGTCTCATTTACCCGGTCTATCAGTCTGGGAAAAAGTGCAGAGTTTTTCTGTTTTTCAAGGGGGGGTTACTGCGCGTGAGTTGTTGAGGAGAAATACGGTTTGATGTGAATAATGATTCATTCAATTTATGCGCATTTGTTAGAACCGGATCTGTTTTAACAACGAACAAGATCGTTATTCTTTCAGAAACGTTAAAGTAGAAGTGTCGACTGAGTATTTTGTTTTACTTTTATTCAATGTCGTTTCCTTGTTAAGTTTATTTTACTATTTTAAACACCTGATTCCTGCTGGAAAGCTTTGCATTTTAGGACACAGAAGGCTTGTGATTCACATTGGCATTTAGAAGGTCTCAGCTGTGTGTGTTTATCCTCTATGGGCTGAAATGACACAATTAGAAGCCAGTTCTTGTTTTATCCACTGTGTGCCCAAAACAAGGTTGTCTTTCTGGTTAATTTGGTGCTCAGTGCAGCATGATGGGAAACCTGGGACTGAGCCACGGTGTTTTGCTCACACACCCAGTGAAGGTTGTCAGAAGGAAAGGTGCAGGTTGGAGGCTTGGTTTTGAGACCGAGAGGTTGCTGTTTGGATTCTGTGGTGTATGGCATGTGGAAATACCAATTATCCTCCTCATAAGTACATTTGAATGAATGTTTGCCATCAAAATGTGTCAGTTTGCAGCTGTGTGAGTGTGTGAGTGTGAGTTGGGGCGTTGCTGTTATACTTCAATTCTGAAAGAGGAGAGAAAAGGAGGGAAATCTAAGAGGAGAGAAACAGGACAGGAGAGAAGGCAGTGATTATAACATGTATGTCATTCTAACAGATGGCGGAAAAGTATTGTATACCTTCCCTGTTTGACTCTCCTCCTTAATGACACAACAATCTCTTGTCATGCTGTTTCTTGTGCTCTTTTTCGATTCTTCATTCAGCACATTTTTGCCTGTTTTGGCTCTCCTGCTTTGGCTGATGTCAATTCTGCACAATAATATTCCCAATCTTCACTCGCTTCTCTCTACCTGACTTTTTTTTCTTCTGCTTCTGTATTTTCTTATCTTTCCTTACACACACCTGTATTGTCTTAAAACCCATCAGGTACTACATTACTTTGCTAATTACTCACATTTGTTTTCATTAATTAAAGAGGACCTCCCAAAATGCATGCTGTCAGACTGAGTAGAAAATGTACATGTCAAAGAAAAACACTGTATATCTTCACTGTATAGCGATAGTAATACTGTCTAATACTATAAAATAAGACCACTTTAAGCTACTTAAAAATAAAGTAAATTGCCCAAGTTAAATATTAACGAAGCAACATGATTATGCAAAAGGTGTTCGATCTTCCTGCTACAACAGCCGGCTGTAAGAGAGAGAGATTGTGCCTCTACAGTCAGACAGAGAAACTAAGAGGGGATATGTTAGAAACTAGGAGTGGATATAAAGACATTATATTAAGTCACTCATATGATCTTGCTCCATGAAAGAAACATCTACATCTGCCCTCACCAAACATCTGATTGGCTCCATTCCCCCCCCTGCTGTTTCTGAATCTAACTCTCAGTCTTCTTCTTCCTTCTCTTCCAGTTGTCAGCTTCTTTCCTCCTCCTTCATCCTCCAAACACACACGTCTCCATTTATTTTCCTTCCCACTATCTTTCTCTTACCTTGATCTCTGCCCTCATGCTGCTCTATCACTCTTTCTTCCCAATTCTTCCTCTTTTCCATTCCGGTCACCTACTTCTTTTTCTCCCTGTTTCATGTCCACATGCCTTGCACAGGAATCTTCCTCTCTCCGCATGCTCTCTTTCCGTGCTGTGTCTTCTGAAGGTTTTTACATTCGGTTTCAGCTGATAGGGTTTGGCAGTATTTTTGTGAAACTGTTTAACTCATAGTTGCCAGTATTTAACATATGTAGTATTTATATATCAAAGAACAACCATTTCCTGTAAGCAAATTCAGTTTATTTACTTTATTTGATACCCAAGGTTTGATTAAAGAAAAGGTGTCTGGGCTGTCTATCCGTCCCATTATAATGAATGTTTCTCTCCTGACATTCTAGAGGGATTTCCCTCAAATTGGTACAAATGATCACTTTGCTGATCTAAGGTCACTGACCTAATAACTCAAGTACCCATATGCTAAGTAAGGCAATTTGACAGAATGTTTTCATCTGTGTGGACAACACAGTGATCAATATCGCATATATTTTTTAAAGGGTCCCTTTTATGCTTTTGATAAGCCTCAATTGGACTCCTTTGTTTACATCCAGAACATAATGACATCACTATGTAACACTCTGCTTCTGTTGGCTTGCGCTCCAACACATTGTACGTGATAGGCTAAGGGGCGGGACATCTCTAAGCGGTTGACCAATCACAACAGAGCCGGCCAGCTAACCAATCAGAGCAGACTGGGCTCTGGTTTCAGACAGAGGGTGAAAAGAGGTGCTGCAGCACAGGCAGTATGAGAAAAATAAAGAGCTTTTTGAACATTAAAGCATGGAGACATGTCACAGTAGAGACACTACATACTGATATGAATCTGAAAATAGGAATATTTTTGGCTGTCTTTTATGTTTCCTCTTTTGCGAGTTGAGTTTCCCGCCAGTGTACAGTATATTGCTCTGGCTTTTGAGCCACCAGAAGCAGCATTTTGTTTCTCTTACTCAATTTTGCTTATTTAGATGTTCAAGGAGCATAAACAAAATGATTTCTTAAAGGTTTGAAAAAGCTTTTAGCAAATATGTCTCGAGTTTTTTGTTGTTTAGGTGTCTTTGTTTATTCTTCTAGATAGTGTATAGTAAGTGGCTTACATTAAAGGTGGGGTAGGTAAGTTTGAGAAACCGGCTCGAGATACACTTTTTGTTATATTCCATGGAATGCTCTTAACATCCCGATAGCAATGAATATCTTAAGTGCTTTGACAAAAAATCCATAAAAGAATGTAATCTGTGGAAGCCGTAATACTGTAAAAAGCACGACCAATCATTTGAGCCGGCCCGGCTAAAATAACTGGATGGCCTACCTGCCTGTCAGCCTTCCATCTGTGCACAAACTTATCTCGTGCCCTCATTGGTCATGTGCGCGTTCGTGTGTGTTGGAGGAGGGGCTCTGTAAGGAAGTGGCAGATTTATATAAATAAAACTTGATTTGATTTGATTTGATTTGATTTGATTTGATTTGTTCCGGCTGTGTATTTTCAAATTCTAGCGCACTCGAGCTGGTTTCTCCAAAATGACCTACCCCACCTTTAAACGCCGGGTAGCTACAGCCAGGGGATTTGATTGGCCATTAGTCATAGTGCATTTTCAAGATTCAATATCCTAAAGGCTTTATTGTCATAGGCATAGCAAAACAAATCTTAGGTCCAAAGCTCCTCTAACAATGTAACAACATACTGTATAATTAAGACATAAACAGAAACATATAGGAGCAAGTAAATAGCGCAGGTGACATAATGGTGCGCTAAAAACGGTGGAAAATATCCATGTAAAACAGAATGAGATCTGACAGAATGAAAAATGTAATTCCGTGCAGGAGTTTCAAATACTTTAAATTGTAATGTGATATACATATTTGGACTATTATCATATGTAAGTGATTTCACGCAAAGGCTGTCCACAATTGTGAACAATATAAATGTTTATTTGAATGTTTCCCAATCCCGAGAGTCACATATTCGGTATTATATAATAGATTCAATCAAATTGAGTCTGAAAATGAGTGCTTAACAGACCTTCCCTGAACAACAGTAATTACAGCATTAGAGGTTTCTTTCATCAGAGACGATTGTGTTTCTTCTCGCTTTTGTTGGTTATTGCTTCTCTGCTGCGTCTCTAATTGTGCCCTCAGAAAGTTTTGCTGTCTTATAACTTGTTTTCTTCTGATTGATTTCACGGTTCCTCTGAGCACTGCGGTATTCTGAGTGTCTGTCTGTATTAATTACTGGATTTAATTAGCGTTGCTGTATTGTTCGCTGGTGGGTTTCCTCAGCTGCTGCTCAACGTTGAAACACGGCGTGGTTCGAACACATCGGCCTTGAGACGTGTTGGGATGCAAGCATGGTTGTTTAGTTGACTTATAGAAATGCACTTTGAGTTTTTTGTCATTGCTTTTCAATGCATTGCTTTTGGACAAGGAACCAGAGTAGTGTCTTTGGTGGTAAGGCTGGTCAAGATGCAAAATACTTTTAATGATCTTTTACTTTTTATATTGATAGGGATATAAACTGAAACAGAACAAAATGTTACACAATACCCCCACTGACATAATGCATCCTTTAGTTATAATAATTAAACACTTTTCATAGAGAGGATGCAGCTGCTTCAACAATGTGGTCCACCAGTGTTTCCGCCAGACCAGGGCTGAGAGGGCGTCCACCCCGAGAGCGGGGGTGGGGGGGGTTCCTTATAGATACTATCTCTTTACGTTAGTAATGGGAATTCCGGCTCTTTTTAGTGAGTCATGTTACCACAGTTTACCACGGAGCCTCAGTTTCACCGCTGCGAGGCTCCGGCGCTCGCAGTTCACGCGCGTGCTCCACTAGCACCCCCCCCCGCTCATCGCGTCCAAATCGCGCACGTTCCGTGTTGTCCTGTGGCAGGCACCGCCGATGTCGGGGAAACGATCTTCAATACTCCGAAAATAATCCCACCAGACTCCTTTGCCCCTCCAACAGAGGGATGTCCTTGTCCTTTTTCCCTTTCGTCATTTCAAGCGATAAAAACGTATACATTTTTTTGGACGCCCTCGAGTTCAGGGCGTTCGGAGCTGAATAATGGCGTCAAATGACGGCAAGACGCCCCCCCCCCAAAAAAAACACAAAATAAGACATTGAATTCATCTCAGAAGTTAAAACGTATTAGCACACATGCAGCATGCGTACATGATACATACACAATTCATTTGAATACAAGAAGGTAAAATAGGCAGAATGATGAATACAATTAAATGATCAAAAAATAAAACAAAAAATAACCCACTCAGTGAAAGAGAGACAGACTTAAGACACAATAAAGGAATCAAACATAATAATGAAAATAATACATACAAAAGACAATTAATGAATACATACAAATGTAATACGAATAATTAAGACCAATTAATGGGGCATGTTGCTAATTCATAGCCAAGTTAACAATATACCCTGAGTGCTTTAAAATAAACCTAAATGTAACTTTAAAGGGGAATTGCATCAATGTTTAGTATTTTTTAGAATATCGCTTCTGCGTATTTGCAAATGTCAGCAGCTCAAGGATACATTTTCTGCTACTTTCATAACACGCCTAAATCTCCGTGCAACCTGACTGCGTCCAGCGTTGCATTGTGGTTAACGTAAGCTCTGATAAGGAGAAGAAAATGCATCAGATAGAAATTGATTTTGATCCTTTATTGAGAATCCATTGTGAGTCTGACAATGTGATTCTGGTGCAATCTGCTTTTGACTCCCAATCAGCCCCTTGAAGGCGTGGGAAGAACAAAATAGTTTAAAAAAAAATTCACTCTCAACTTAATTCTCCAAAAAGATTGAAGTTCAATTATCTTTCAGCTGGAAAACACATCATCACAGTTTATTCACCTTGCACTTTATGCATGAATATAAAACTGCTAGATGTTCCTGCTGAAGCGAAGAAAAGTCAACGACTGTACACTTCATTTCTAAGAATGCCTCTCAAGATCTTTCTCAGCACTTCTCCGGTGCACAGTGTGTGTGTGTGTGTGTGTGTGTGTGTGTGTGTGTGTGTGTGTGTGTGTGTGTGTGTGTGTGTGTGTGTGTAGGTGGATGGACTGATTGTGATAAAGTAATGAGAGACAGAACAATGTCACAGTGTGCTGTTCCCGGTTGTTCACATTATAATAGGGCTTCTGAAGAGGCTCCTGTGGGTTCAACATCTCCCACGTCTATCGTGATGAATCTGTCTGTGTGTGGGATTGCTGAACATTGCAAGGTGGTCTTGAAACAAGCTCTTCCTGTTTGATTCTGTGAAGCCAAACCTATAATTAACTCAAATTGTTCATGTGTCAAATCCCCTACACAAATGACTATTTCCTGTCTTTAAATTTAGGAATGTTTTAGTGCTATAATGATATATTCTCAGGTAAGACATGTAGTGATGAACCTTTGGTCTTACCCAGTTGCATAGAGGTGTTTCCTAGAACAACTTATTGTATTAAATGGTGTCTCGGAGGGAAATTGCATTCATTTGGAGTCGTGTTTCAGTTCACCTCATGAAACTATGTCTATTATTTACTCTCTTTTAGCTCCGCTTTTGGTCTCCTCCAACTCCTCAGGGAAATATCTGGGTCTTCAGCTGCTAAATGCTCCACTGTGTTCACTAGCTAGTTGCGAACATTGTGTAACTTCCAATTATAGTGAAGCAAAACAGTAAAGTAGTAGTAAGGAAAACCAAAAAAAGCTCAAAACCGCTGATACCGAAAAACGGCAGTGTCAGGTGATGATTCTATGCAGATCAGCAGTACAAGCACCTCCTTTATGACACTATATAACCATTTGAACTAATGTTATTATTTAAAAAAGGTGTATTTAACCTGTTAAGCCCCAAAGCCCCCGTCGGCGGCTTTTATTAATTTTTTTAATTTTAATTTTAATAAAAACATTTTTATTATAACCTATGGTGATAATTTAATGTAATACATCATTTTTATAGTCTGGTACCTGAAAAAGGTCAAATGGCACTGATGGAACCAGATGTACCCAAATGTGCCGAAAGCTTATTCCGCCTGGAACTTTTTTTTGGCTAAACCTCTCTAAAAAGGTCAAATTTAACTTGTTTTGCCTCAATCTTGATACAGGGTACTTATTATATGTTATAGTTTGGATTCCTAAAGCTTTTAGTCTACCATCCCATCATTCAAGGGTGGTTTTCACTATAAGTAATGTTTTTTCTTTAGGCGGAGGTAAGAATTTACCTTTTTTTACTATGTTCCATCTGAATTTACTCTGACTGAGAAAAATCTATATTGATTCTGACACTTCTACATCCAACTCACAGATGTAACCTTGCTTTGATAAAATAAATTATTCATATAACCCTTTTAGAAGTGAAGTTGTAGTCATTTGTTTTGGGCATGTCATTTTCGAGCCTGAAACCTGAAAAACAGGCTCGGGGCTTAACAGGTTAATGCAGCTTTAAGCCCTGTTCCTTTCTCCATGCCTGTCCTGCATGCTGTGCACCAAACTGATCTTAGGAGATTCCAGAATAGGGATATCATTAATTCAGTTTATCGATCCCCACAGTGATGCCACGCCTACAGCCGCTATCATGCCATCAGATTTGAATTAGAATCAAACAATGAGGTTACCATTACCCACGTAAGGTTTGTTCGTACCTTAGGGTTTTTTATCACCAAACAGATGCACATAGATACTTAGGTCGATATTGACAATGTGGGATTCAGGATGGATCGATAAGGAGAGGACTAGCCTGCTCTCTGTGGGAAAGAAAACGATTGGAAAGATAAGTCAATGAAGCTGGGAACAGAAAAACTAAACACACACAATCTATGTAAATCGTAACAAATCCTTCAATATATCACACTGAAGGCAGAATCAGTGTCTAACTCTTTATTTATTGTCAAATAAGGAAAGGATTGTGGATTGTTTGCAGCCTGATTTGCTTGACTAGATAAGAGGGAAACATTGATAAACATGACTTCTTTAAAGGTGAAGGATGTGCAGACAAATAGGCTTTACACCACATTCAGGAAAGCACATTGAGCGTTTGCATTGAGAGGACAGATACATCAGAAGCATTGTCATCAGAAGCTGCAGAGAGACAAATTAAAACCTCATCACCTTGAAGAAAAGCTTTTGAACCCAGAGGAGAAAATGCTATTTAAAATCCATAACCCAAAAACAAACCTCAGTTTCCTGAAAGCAAAAGGTTGTCCTTCAGCCATTCATTCCCCAAAGAGCCTAAAGTACATCATTCACTTAATAATCGCCGACCCTTTTCCCCACATTTCATTTGTTTCCAGCGCCAGGGGCAAGGTCTGGATGAAGCTATTTATCAGAGAGAATTCAAGCTAAAATACATCCTGAGAGGTTTGATATTTGTGTTTCTCCGCACACAATGATTCAGCCTCTAAGCAGCGCGGCTAAATCACTTCTGTACGTGGAGCTGCTTTGTATCCCTATTTACAAGAGACAATGGACTGTCCAGTTTATTTGCTGTAACGCTCAAATCAGGTGTGACAAATCAAAGCTTTTCAACAGCAGCGATTAAACAATATCAATTCAGACAAAGTCGTAGCACTAAAGGGCATTGTTGGCCATAAACAAACACTATTAGGTTACACAAACACAGATTTGTCATTAATATATTTAGTTGTTAATGTGAACGGTTCCCCTTGAGACCTATACCAGAATATCTAAGAAGAAGCGTAGCTAGCTGGAGCTACGATAACAACTGTGAGAAGACAATACACGGAGTACTTAATTGTGTGTGTGTGTGTGTGTGTGTGTTGTGTGTGTTAGAGAGAGAGATGTACACACACACACACACACACACACACACACACACCATAATACGGACATACATACACATATTTTTACACACTTTCAGTATAATTTTGATTTGATTGATTATATACATTATTTATTATACAATTATATTTTACAAATATATATTCAATTATGTTCAGCTTCTTCCCTGAATGTATGTGACATAAGATTGTTAACATGGCACTGTTACTGTTAGCGCCTTTTACAGTGTGATTTGTCAATTCTGTGTTTTGATATGGTCATGCCAATAAAGCTAGGGTAAGGATGAGGTGGAAAGTGACAAAAGTAAATTGAGTTTTGGAGTTCATTTTGAAGTTTTTAAACTACATATTAATCCAGTTTGTTTTCGTCAATGATAGTCAGGGTTGATATCGTCACAGTCTGTATTTGAAGACGTCAACTGCCTTCAAGTTATTGAAAAAAAGATTGTTGAGGAACATTTTTTTAAATAGTTTTGTTATCAAAATGAACACGATATACTTGTTTCAATCATTTCTTGCCTAATGTGAAACCCTGCATTTACTTGAAGATAATGACAGTTTAGAGAGCAGCGGTAGCAGCCAGAAAAAGCAGTTTTCTCCGTCATCATTTTCAAGTTCACTTTCCTTTCTCTCATCAGTATTTCCTGAGGTGTTTATCTCCGCTCCGAGCTGGTCTCGAGCCACTGGAGTGTGCTATAATCATAGCCTAATGACAGATAATCTGAAGAACACTAAATGACTTTTAATCCTAGCCTAATGACAGATAATACCACTGCTCCCCCGTTGTGTGTCTGAAAGCGCTGATCTGCATTTTCACCCTCGCTTCTGGGTGTTTTCAGTGACTCACGGGTTTCTCCGAATCACCACTTTTTAAACTCGCAACTAATGAAATGTAAACTTTGTTGTCAGTTTACTTTCTGAAACTTGCCTGAAAGTCAGATCTAAACAGCGGTTAGTAAGTCAGAGTCAGGTGAAACATATTAATATTCAGACAGCTTCTGCCCCGTTGTCCTGTGATTAAACTTCACGAGGGCTGACATGATGGACAGGCAATCACATTTTATTTTCCTTGAACTCGGTGACCAGTGTCTCAGCTCATTACACTGCAATATCTGCATGCTTTGGTTATTTACATGCCCAGTGTTGAAGGAAGGGTTTGATTATTCAGCGGCTGCAGGCTGTGGAGGGATTTAATATGAGTTACAGTAAATTATTGAGATGCTGGAGGCTGAGAGGCAAATTCAGGAGTGTTATTACTCACACGTTGAAGGCTATTCGTTGCCCTAAGGAAGAGTTTGTTATTTAAACTCTGCAGGCTCCAGGCGAATATTACGGTCGCTTGATTAAATCTCTGAGCTCATAAAGTATCCCTCATCTTACCCAGGATTAATCCGGAGAGTGGGAACCAGAGCTTATTTCAGGTATGGCTTTCTCTCGTGTGAATTTATTGCTTTTCAGTGAACTTCTTGTTTGCTCAGAACAAAGCCTTTGGGGCTTCCGGTCCTATAAGATTCATGAGAGGGCAGCATCAGCGAGAGCAAGGGTGAGGAGAAAGGAAAAGTCTCCCTTCATATTTCTTCTTTAGTGTCATTTATGGAAATGTGTGCAGGCAAAGTGGAGCCATGACTGGGAGCAGATGAAGTCAAGGATACAGAGCCACCAGTCATGAATCTACATTTACTGCATTAACCCAGAAACAGGGAGTTAAGTGAGGAGCAGTCCATCCATTTGATATCTGGACTTGCTGGACGGCTTTATTTGTTCAAGGCCGTCCCCAGAAGAAGTGTGGCTGCCCAAAGAGTGAAGCCATTCATCAAATGGAGCTGGCGTTATAGAAGATGACTTGCTGTCGCCCCAAATATCAGCGCTCATCTGCTAAGGTCACGATACTCCATCACTCCCAGACAGTAGACTCAAACAACAAATGATTGTATACGTACAACTCTATTTGCTCCAGCGGGTACATTAGTTATGACTGCCGTATTTGGATATTTTACTGGAGAAATCAAACTCACCAACTGTCTGCATTAGTTATCAAGGTCACCGGGCTCTTTCAGTCTCTATTACAGCAGGGATTAGACCAGGGGTGGGGAACATGATGGACAGGTAATCACATTTTATTTTCCTTGAACTCGGTGACCAGTGTCTCAGCTCATTACACTGCAATATCTGCATGCTTTGGTTATTTACATGCCCAGTGTTGAAGGAAGGGTTTGATTATTCAGCGGCTGCAGGCTGTGGAGGGATTTAATATGAGTTACAGTAAATTATTGAGATGCTGGAACCTCCGGCCTCCGGGCCGTATACGGACCGTGAGACCGTTTGGTACGGCCTTCGAGGTAATTTATAAACACACGCAAAAAAGAAAAAAATGTAAGAAATCTAGACCGCAAAATAATTAAACCAGCCAACTGCCTATTTTTCCTGGCCAAGGTCAGGGTCCTTGAACACAACACGAGCCTAACGTGTCAACACGTGGGAGGCATGTGGCGCAGTGGACTAGTGCGTTGGTGTTCGGATCAGGGGGTTACAGGTTCAAACCCCACTGCAGTCAGCATGTCGTCGTGTCTCTGAGACTCTTCAACCCAAATTGCTCCTGTGGGGATTGCCCACAGTATTGAGCGTCTAACAAGTGACATGTAATCACGTGGTATATGTCTCGTCTGACAGGGGTGTAATTCTGACGGAGAACACCAGAACGCCCCCCCCGGCACTTCAGATAAGAAGCCGTACACATGCCGCAGTATTTGCGTGGCTGTGTCTTTAGTTGAAAGCCCAGAGGCGATCTGTTCATCTGACATACTGATCATACAGTCAATAACTTTGTTGTTATTAGCATCTGGTTAGCTAGCTATGCTAACGAATATAAGAAGCTTTTTCTACAACCAGTGAGGTAAAGGCACATCTTTATATGATCATTATAGTTATAAAAAAATAAGAGAATAAAGTAAACAGGTATAAAATACTATATGACAGTAAAAAAAAGTTGTTATTAATAAACAAAAATAGAGTTTAAAAGGGGAGTGATTTGTAAAATATCCATAAAGAAAAATAAAATCTGCTTCCAGTTCTGTTTCATATGGGTGTTGAGAGATGTTTGCTTTTAACTTCAACATTTACACAAAAATCTTCCTGGGGGAGCATGCCGCCCAGACCCCGCTAGAGGAGGTGAGGTCCCCCCCCACTTAAATCATGTATCCAATATCTGGATTAAGAGGTTGCCTTGTCTTTGCACAGCATGAAAGAAAGGCCAAATGAATGGGCTGTGATTTCAGAGGTCAATCATTTGTACGGCCCTCGGAGGATGTTGAAAAAATTGAAACGGCCCTTGAGAGGAAAAAGGTTCCCCACCCCTGGATTCGACAGACTGTCCATATGAAGCAACGTTCATACTGCATATTATTCACGAGAATGATCAGTGGGGTGCTAGAAAGTATTTTCAGTTCGATAGCTTGTATGCTAAACTTTTATATTGGAGTAGCGTTAGGGAAAAGCAAAAGTAAAATGTTGAACATCATCCCTCTTGAAATGTCAAAAATAACAAGGGGGTATGACCATAATTAGTCAATTGATCAAATAATAACTATCTTCCCCTTGTAAAATCTTTAGATCTTATGATATAACAAAGTTTAGCACTGACATAAAATAAAAGCTCAGGCAAAGGCAGTCACCAATATCTTCAAATCAATCAAGAGTCCATTTAATCGCCTGCAGATATAATATTTGGAGACGCTGTACTGTTTGCATATGAGTTTAATGGCGCCGTTGTCTCTCCTGGATGAGATTCAAAGTGAACAGTGACAGAAAAGGTTGTTACTCGAACACAAATAGAGGGATTGAGAGAGAAATGTAAAGCCTGGCTCCTCTCTCTCCCCCACACCCCGGACCAATCCCTGCAGGAAGTGGGTGTGAATGTCACATTGCTCAAGAAAGCAATCTTCGCCCCCTCCCCAGTGTAAAAGGTGACTCTCAGACACATCGAGAGAGAGAGAGCGAAGTGTTCTGGGCTGAAAGACCTTTGTGGCTGAATGATGTGATCCTTTGGCGGAAATGTTGGATGATTTTTTTCTGGTTTTAGTAAAAACCTGAGGCTAAAAGTGACTCTAAAACTGGTATTTTGTAAAACATCAGTCCCTCATACCCAGGTATTTAATCACCAATGTTGCCTGTACTGTAGGTTTAAGTGTCGAACTCTCTTTTCTCAACCTTTTTTTCCCTCATTGGACGTCACCACTTTCCCTATTATGCAGTAGTGCAGTGATGAGGGGATTTTCTATTGCATTTTGGAATATTGCAGAAAATAATCTTAACAAGTGTTTTTGATACAAACACGTTTTGTTCAGCAAGATCATTTTCACATATTAAGACCACTGTTATGTTTTAGTTGTAATTCAATCCCTAGAAGTAAATAGCTAAGATAAGGCTACAAACAAACTTCTTCACATTCACATGACTTCACGGGACCACCGCTAAGCTAAAGGCGGCTAATGTTCGGGGTGATGAGTGGTCTCGTTTAGCCCTCTTTTTAGAAACAGCCATTGTACGTTACAAAGAAGCGTCAGACACTACCCAGTGGAGTTGTACTGATATATTTCATGTTATAGAACAAAACGTGAATTTCTCTGAAGCTTGTGATAAACACAGACCTTATTTTGGGATTCAAACTAAAAAGTCATTCAAACAAAAAAGTCATTAAAAAAAACGACTTTTAGACAAGGGAATAGGAAGTGCTTAAATGTTAACTTATTTCCAAGTTAAGGACTCATTCCTGCATCACTCTATTGACAGCTTTTGAGCCCCACATTTTGCATCGTGACGCTTTGGGTCTGCTTCAATGTTTCCATCATCGCAACGCAAGAGCTCCAGAGAACACATCATCAGTGTATCTACATCGCTCCGTGCGCCACAGTTCAGGCTCGTAGGTGTCCTATTCACACTCAGAGATAGATGCTGATCACAGCATAACATCCTCTCTGTTGTGTATTTGTATGAACCCGGTGACCACATCTCTGCAGACGGCTGCTGAGAGGAAGCAGAGCCGCTCAGTTTGCATTAGAGAGGAGGACACAGCTGAGTCAGTGGCCATTAAAAAAAAAAGTGTACAGCTGAATTTCCACTCAACAAGACAGAGTTTAATCTGAGCTAAGCACTAAGGTGAAAACGAGGTGGGTGAGTAGTGTCTGAGAGAAGAAGAGGAATCTAAAGTATGAGAGGATAGGGGTCAGAGTCTGCAGGCTGTCTGCTCGTAGTATTCCCTCTCCGCTCCTCACAACTGCACTGACATTTCTACTGCCTTCCCATTTTATCCCTCAATGACTCTGCAGTGTGTGTCTGTGCCACCATCTGCTTTCTGGAGGCACAGCCTCACATCTTTGATGAAGACGTAGGCAGAAGAGGTGTAGGGAAGGATGACAGGGAGGACAGCAGGTGTGAAGGAAAGGGAGAATCGTAGACAGGAAGAGAAAAGAGGAACTTTAAAGATGGGTGAAGATAATAGAGTGGAAGGAGAAGCAGAGGAAGAGGAGGAGGGTATGTGTGAGGGGAGGAAGGAGAAATAGCATCTAATAGTTTCCCCTGTCTGTTCCCCTGCTGTTAAAGTCTCAACTGCCTCTACAATGTCACCCCCGCCGGCTTTTAAGGGAGTGTGTGTGTGTGTGTGTGTGTGTGTTGTGTGTGTGTGTGTGTGTGTGTGTGTGTGTGTGTGTGTGTGCTGTGTGTGTGTGTGTGTGTGTGTGTGTGTGTGTGGTGTGTGTGTGTGTGTGTGTGTGTGTGTGTGTGTGTGTGTGTGTGTGTTCGGGTTCAGACCCAAGAGTACTGAGTTTCTTCACGACTGCACTGCCATAGATATGAATGCATGGCTAACACAAGTGAACATTGAAGGAACAGCTTCACTCTATTGACGGGAATTAAACCCACAACCTACTAAACATATATAAATATGATAACTAATGTCACTCACAACCTGCAATGTTTAATTATACTGCTACACGCAGTCTGTTATTAAACAGACTGCAAGTCACAACCTGGCCGAGAGGGCTTTTAGGGGGGGGGGCAGCGCACACGATTAATTGCACAGCCCTACTATCCGGCCAAATGAATTATTTTTGTGTGTCCCCATTATAACTCCATTACAAAAGGTAAGCCCTCATTTTAGCCCTAAACCCTGAAACGACATAATGTTAGCACATCATGTCCCTATTATTTTAACATATCTAAACATTACATTGGTAGCATCTGAAAATCACTCCATATATACTTTACTACACTAAATTAAGAGTTAGAAATGGCCCACAATATCAACGCTGTGCTCACCTTGGAGTTGAGCATTAAGTGTCTTTTATGTAGAGAGTAGTTCATGAGATTTGGTTCATATCTTTTGTTATTTTGCAGCTATATTGTAAACAAATTCCCCATGTTGTATCTGAAGTGGCTTCTCCTCAGGGAGCAGAAAGTAGCTGCAGGGACTGTGCAGGGCTCGACGGGTCATTTCATAACAGCTTGATAAATCCTAACCCGGAGAAACCGACCGTATAGAAATCAAATTTCTGTGAAGTGAATTATCAACTCGCATTTCAAATTCTTCAAGCTGCAGGGAAAAGATTACATTTACTGTAAGACAGGCAGAGGACAGATGTGTGTAATACTGTTCTGGACCCGTGCCACCTGCAGTCCTTGGTGTGAAGTTGTTTATCACTTTTATTTGTTATCTAGTGCAAAAGATTTGTTTCTGCGAGCTGAAAGACAATCCGTGGTTTCAGGAAAGTTACTACCCCCTACTATCTCATTGGACTAAAGTTTTTATCCTATCAGATTGTTCTATGACCAACAAGCTATGACAAGATATTCACCAACATATCCTATATTTCTGACCACCACCCTAATTGGGGTATGTCTTGAATTTCCCCCAGCTCTCCCCCAATTACACTTCCCTATGAAGGTTCAGTAGTTCAGAGTAAAAGTGCTGCATCGACGACCGTCTCCAAAACTTCTGATAAGGACGGAAACGTTTGAGTTATTTGAAGAAGTGTCAGTAGCCTTTGTGTTTCCAGCCTCGAGGGAATCTCAGCTCTGAGAGTTTGATAGGCGGGAGAAGATGGGGGATATCAAATCATTTTTTTTTAGAGGCACTTATCTTCTTATGTTTCCTGAGGGAGGATGACTGTAAAGTATTATAGGCATACATTAACGCTGGTACTAATAGTGGGTATCAGTCTGATACTGTGCTCATATACTTGTCATCGTAATCATAACACTTCTTCGATATAACCGCACTTTATACCACTTTATGTCAACATGATGTAAGTAGGTAGGCGGAGAAGGAACAATGTCAGCACTTTTTTTTATATATTAGGATAAACAATGCTGACATAAGTAGAGCACACTGCAATCTATGATCTGTTCAATTGTCAAGAGGATGGTGGAATACAGCTCCTTTAACAGAAGCAAGAACCAAAACAGTGAAAGTTAAAGTGGACCCATCATGCTATATTTTAATAATATAGTGTAGGACCATACCTATATAAGGCATATTTATACTTTTCTTTTTTTCAAAATACCAAACAGATCATGCATTTCAGCCATGCCTCATTTTGCTCAATTTGACAATTTCTAGCTCTGTTTTTGCAAGGGCAGATTCAGTGAGAACAGCACCATCTACAGGCCTGGCATATGTACTACAGCGTCTCCAGCGCTTTCGAACGGCAATGGCCGTGGATGTCTCCTCCTGATTGGTGGAGTTGGCCCAATAGCCGTAGCGCCACCGTCCTGACGTCAGGACAGTGTTCAAATCTGGATCAGTTTTTATCAGATCCGTTGCAGCCCCTTTTTTAGAGATTTGGGTATGGAGGAAAATAGAGAGGGTTGTGTTTTCTGACACTTGGTGAGTTCCCTGGAACACCGGGGACACATATTCATGTATAAAAGACGTACCAAAGTGCATTTTGCATGATAGGTCCCCTTTGTTGAGCTCTTACACCTTTAAGGGGAGCTTGAAATGATGGCAGCAGGAAACGGCAATATCCATCGTTGCACCAAACACTGCTATACTGGGCAGTAACAATAACAGAAGCTTTTACCAAGGACAGTGCAAAGACTTATGTCCCTGTGTTCCCTCCAGAGGGAGTTTTCTCTCCCACACACTCCCCCCCCTCACTGAAAAGCCTCCAATGGACTCCTTTGTTTACTTCTGTCACTGGGGAGTTAACAAATTGTGGTTTCCAGCATCGGCTCAAACGTAATGCCGATACCTTTCAGCATCATTCAGTACTGTGGACATGGGGGAGGATGTTTTGCTCCCATTTTGTAGATGAAAACAGAAACAAGCTCACGGCTGGTAATGCAGAGAAACTTCCTTTAATTACTTCCTCTTATTTTCCAAAAAAGCTTCACAGACAAAACAGCACCATACACACTGGCACTGAGACCCACTGAATGTGTAACTGGTTATATTTTATGACATTGTTGGCAGTACAAAGTCCTTTTTATGTGTTACAGTCAGAAAGTGAGGAACATTGAAACTCGTCAATGTTTGAACTGTACTGGTATGAGGAAGTACTCTTTAGTAATAGTACTCAGTATCGAGAAATACACATATATAAGTACGTGTACGTGGCGTCTGAAAAGTGGTGCATCACTTCAGTAGATGCTGTGACTGCGGCTCTTAGTTTGTGGTTAAGTGAGGGTGTTAAGAGGCTGTATTTCTCTCACACACACACACACACACACACACACACACACACACACACACACACACACACACACACACACACACACACACACACACACACACACACACACACACACACACACACACATCATATTACCAAAATGTGGACATACACATATTTCTACACACTTTCAATTTCATTTTGATTTGATTGATTATATACAATACAATACAATTATATTGTACAAATATATATTCAATTATGTTCAGCTTCTTCCCATAGGATTGTTAACATGGCACTGTTACTGTTAGCGCCTTTTACAGTGGGATTTGACAATTCTGTGTTTTGATATGGTCATGCCAATAAAGCTAGGGTAAGGATGAGGTGGAAAGTGACAAAAGTAAATTGAGTTTTGGAGTTCATTTTGAAGTTTTTAAACTACATATTAATCCAGTTTGTTTTCGTCAATGATAGTCTGAGATTTCTCTCACACACACACACACACACACACACACACACACACACACACACACACACACACACACACACACACACACACACACACACACACACACACCACACACACACACACACACACACACACACACAGAGCTCCATAAATGCCTTAGGTAGCAGCCCGTTTCTCACCTCTGGAGCTGATATAAGACGTGTGTTATTGCACCGCAGAGGACCCCGTGCACCAGCTGTTCTAGGGGTTGCTTCTCTCCGCTGTGATCTTCAGAGCTCCGATGTTCTGCTGGCCTCAGGTTACTGGAAACACGTTTCACCTCACCCCTCAACGGGAGCTTAGAGATTATCGAGGTATCTGCGAGGCCTTTAAATAAACAGGGTGAGGAGGTTCAGCAGTGAGTTGATGAATTGGGCCTCTGCAGTTTAGCCTCAGCAGAAACACAGTAGATAAACCGTACGGTCGGGTCATGCTGCCCAGTATCGGCTCTTTTATTTAGTGAGTGTGAGATTTAAAGGCATCTTAAAAGGTACGTTGGGGCAGAGGTAGACAATGATTCTGCCTGTCACTGCAGAGCCAATAAGAGGTGGAAACATCATTCATCACACGCTTTCTTTGGGAATGCTCACCTGGCTTTTGGCACATTTGATTGTTTATTGATAAATCATGACTTAGTAAGGCAAGGCAAGGCAAGGCAAGTTTATTTATATAGCACCTTTCAACACAAGGTAATTCAAAGTGCTTTACAAAAATGGAAGACATTTTAAAAATGGCATTTAAAATCAGTCATTAAAAAGGAAAGATAATAAAATAAACATTAAAAGTAGACCTCGTGATACTCAAAAAGTAAACCAATCAGAACATTTATTCTGCCACTTACGGTGACTTTTACAGTAGCGATTATGGCAAAAATCATAATCACGATTATTTTGGTCAATAATTGATATCCCGATTATTAAAAACGATTATCCATTTACTTTGAAAACATCCATTTATTGAAAAAAATGTTTTGAACAATATGTTTTTAACAGTTGATTACCCTGAACTTTAAGTATAATTCAACTGAAAAAACAATAAAAAAAAAAAAAAAATTTGAATAAAAATAATTAAAAATAATTAATAATAATATTCGTTTTATTTCGATTACGTTGTTTTCGTAATCGTTGCAAGCCAAAATCGTAATCGAGATTAAAATACGATTAATTGCACAGCCCTAGTGACTTTCTTACGTTGTTGATGTTACAGCGCTGGTCATACTATACAACATATAATATTGCATAATCTTTGGAGTCAGTATTTCCATATCAACCGGCGTTACAGAAGCAAAGGTTAACTGCAGATATAAAGCCAGCAGGGAAACTACATATTAAATAGAAAGATACATGTAAATGGCTTCATAGTTGACAGATATCCTGCCTTCCACACCAGCCTAAACAAACTCAAACATATTGGCAGATGCAGCACAATGGGTCAGGTGGTTTTCAAATGAAGTGTAATTTATGATATGGGAGATGTATTGTTTAGTTTCAAGCGGAGACAAACGCTCATAAAAGCACCAGGGAGAGAGCACACTGTTGTGATATGATTATCTAAATGTCAGACAATCCAGTCTCAAACCACAATATGAGCGTTACGCTGCATATTGATGTTTGGCTCGCTCCAATTAAAAAAGACAAAAGGTGCAGCGTGCTGCTCCGACTCTCATTTGCATTAAAACCGTTTGCAGTATAAGCTTCTCTGCCGGTGCAACGTTTCCAATCTCATGAATCCATGGTGTCCAATCCAGGGCTTTACCTTTTAAATAAATTAGATTTGCCGAGCTGCTTGGATGATGTGAATATCCCTGTGTTGTGTGTTTTATTAGAGTGACAGAAGAAAATTGCATTTTGTGCCAAACTGTTTTTTCCCCGTG
The DNA here is from genome assembly GCF_902827165.1 of Trematomus bernacchii. Taxonomy (NCBI): domain Eukaryota; kingdom Metazoa; phylum Chordata; class Actinopteri; order Perciformes; family Nototheniidae; genus Trematomus; species Trematomus bernacchii. Next base: position 5,937,346 of record NW_022987839.1, on the reverse strand, counting down.
GAGACTTGTTGCTCTGCTGCTCTCCATTAAGAGACACTTAGAGGCACATATATTCAGATGAGTTACTCAGTGCATCGGGTGGATTGGTATTCTATGATACATATCTCCTCCTCGAGCCATTAGTACCAGAGATGTAGCCTGCAGCCTTCCCTCTAAATCTGCATCATTGTAACTCAGTTTTCGGCATTTAGTGTAGTTATTAATTAGCATGAATGGCATCATAGCCTATGTGAACATGTGGTGGCTGATTTTCACCACCATGAGTAATGTTGCGATCATTGGATATAGAGGGCACAAGATGACAATTATAACCTCTGCTGTGGACGATTTATTTTCAAATAAATTGGCAATCTGTTCAATCCAACTGATCCAGAGTCCCCTAAATCATCCAAATCGACCCAAAATGTATCCAAATCGACCCACCAAGAGAACACATGTTGGCATTTTTCATCCTGAATGTCAGAAATGGACTCAGCATCACAAATGAACCCCAAAACCACTCCAAAAGTGTCAAGCATTTAAAAACGATTGCCCATATAGGCTTTAATTCACGCTAATTAACGCAACTTGTGCTAATTGTGCAAATTGCCGAACATATGCAAATTAGCACCCGGCAGTTTCTATGTGCCTGGGACCCGTACTGTACATTTCTATCATAAATCTTTGGGGTACTTAACTTTGCAACTGGCAACTAGACTCTTGAGCAGTGTTTGTACTAAACCCAGGTGCAAGTTTGTTATTTCTGCCTTGTTATCTGCGTGTGTGTGTGTGTGTGTGTGTGTGTGTGTGTGTGTGTGTGTGTGTGTGTGTGTGTGTGTGTGTGTGTGTGTGTGTGTGTGTGTGTGTGTGTGTGTGTGTGTGTGTGTGTGTGTGTGTGTGTGCGTCAAACCTGGCCAGAGATGAAGAGATTTCAAATGCTGCTGTCGCTGCTTTTGATCACTTGATTTGGTTGATGTGTGTCTCCCACGCAGCCTCCCACAGACACACGAGGAGTGTGTGATCCTTTCCGAGGCAGCGGAGTGCCGTGTGCACCGGGGATCTGTGTGTGTGTGGGGGCTGTGTTCTTGCAGATTGTGCTTTACATAATGAGCTTATTTTCTAGCTGGGTAGCGGCTGAAGGCCACAAGCAATGAACATTATGCAGGAGTGTGTTTGACAGCTCCGTGAAGAATTGGGAAACAAAATATTTCTGTAGTTGTTAAAAGCAGCGAGGAGTGGGAAAGTGCTGAGCGGCTCACTTTAAAAGCTGTTAGGATGGATTCTCCCGTGAAGAGAAAGGGCAGATAAGTTACTTTTCAGGCATTGTGGGACGTTGAAATTAATTAAAAGATAAAATAGAAAGCGCAAGATATTCACCAGAACCATAATGCGGAATATATCCGGACACTTTCTGTGATCTGTCTAATAGCCAATGATGCGTAAATGTAGTGTAAATGTGGAGAATCATCTAATACAGCTTTTCAAAGTTCTCCAACTTCTCCTAATGGCGTACACGACTGATTTCTGTGGTTTCTAAAATACTTTCCATGGCTTAAATAATCAAAATCAATCTTTAAAAGAGAAAAAGATTGACTGTTTGTTGCCACCTTTATTGGGCAGTTGACAGTAAATACGCAGAGATGACACAATCAACTAAATAAAAGTGACAATGAGTTTATTTGGCTACCAAGTTGCTCCGGTTTGCTACATTTTTCCATATCTGATAAAGAGCTGCATCTCTAAGCTTTTCTTATTGGAGCGGTTGTATCTCTGTAGTGGATGTAGGCCTGTCGCGATAATCAATAAATTGACTTATCGTACGATAAATTAAAATGGACTCGATAACTTTTCTGAGCTCGATAAATTGCCGTTTACATGCGTGTTTGTTTACATAAGGATGTGACCAGAATTTTAGCCCGGCGCGCTGTGAGGGGCTCACACACAGCCAGGTCAGGACACTCCGCGTGCAGCAGTGTAGCAGCCAAATTAATAACATAGAGACAAGCAGGAGACAACGCGTGACTTACTCGAGGGGAATTTGAAGTTAAATGGAATTGGTTGCGAAAACTAATACCACATCTCCGGTGTGGGAATATTTTGGATTCAAGCCAAATCAACGAGGCGAACCTACGGACTTGAATGAGCCGGGCGGTGTGTCGCATTTGTTTTAAAAAAGGTAGCAACAAAAGCTAGCAATACGACCAACCTTAAACTGCATCTGAAACACAACCTACCATTCCGTTTTCCCAGCTGGGAGCAAACACGGCAGCTGGAGATGGAGAGCCCCCACCTTCCCTACAGTTTACAATCAAAGATGCATTTGCCCGACAATGCAAACATGTTGGTGTTCCTTGCTAGAAAACTTTGAAATACAGATTTGGATATGGCCTGTTGAGGCATCTGGGTCTTTGTATTGTACTGTTGTTTTAAGGAGGTTTTTTTTGCTTGTCAGACAATGTTTGCTCATATTTATTTATATATATATATATATATATGAGAGAGAGAGCTCTGTTTTCCAGCCTGAGTCTATTTAATTGATTGTTTTGATTGTGTGTGATTTAATTATTTTTTTATAATTTAATTTGTTTTATTTATTATATATCATTTATATATTTGAATATTATTTCACATTTAATTTGCAATGTTGGATGTTCAATAAAAAGTTCTGTTTGAAAGGATGTACTTGAATTATAATATATTATCATTATGTCAGTGGTCTAAAATGGTCTTACAACAGTGCCGACAATATTATCGTTTATCGCAATAATCTCCGGGAAAATGTATCGTCCAACAAAATTAATTATCGTGACAGGCCTAAGTGGATGAACAATATAAAAAATGCGTTATTTTTAACATATAACATTGAGATTACAGAGATGAGGCAGAAGCATGTGACCTGATAAGGAATGGGTCTTTGGTGCTTTTGAGTGACATGAAGTCGTGAAAAGGAGCAGGCTTGACCCCCTTCAGGTCAAACTGGAGGTGGTATGGTGTGGATTGGTAAAATGAACATTGACGTTTTCTACTGGAGGATGATTGTCAGTGCTGTGGAGCAAAAACAACCACCGGAAAGCCTCATTATCCTGCTTACTGCTGCATGCTCTGAATGGCTGAAGAACAGGGCTCACACTGAGCAGCACTGAACTCTGGGTGTTTGGGGCTTACAGAGCTCTGAAGAGCAGGACCTTCTGTTCACTGTGTGCTGAGTGATGGATGGAGCTCATCGCTATTCAGGGTCTCTGTCCCGGACTCTTTGTTATTCAGTAAAACAGTAAAGAAGTGGACAATGCAGGTGAAAGACCTATGACCCCCCCTCTCTGTCACAGCAAAGACTGAAGGCTTCAAACCTCGAGAGATTTAAGAAATGCCGTCAAACTCACCATTTGTCATTTCAGTAAAATGATAGACTTTACAGAGTCCGGACGGATGGATGGGCCACAGGGTGAGTGATGGGTGTCCAGGAGGATATCTGATCCAAATGAAAAGATATTTCCCATCACTCAAATGTCAGAGTAATGGCTTCCTCTGTGCTCGAAATTTTGTGCGACTTTCCTTCTTTTATTGTTTCACCTGAGGCTGAAATTCTCTTTTCGGGCTGCTATTACCTTGCTAATGAGGTAATTCCAAAGATCCAGTGGAGGTAAAACAGCCGTGTCACCTCCATTTCTTCATTAACATTTAATCTCTTACCAGAAAGACATCCTCGTCATGCGTGGAAGGGCTCTTGTCTTGTCTTGTCTAATATTTTCAGTTGTTTAGGAGTTGTTGTTTTCTCTGCTGATGCCAAATTCAGAAAGGTCAGAGGAAAGCGTTTGCCCTGGATTAGACGTCAAAGCTGACAGAAGTAGAAAGGAGGTGCGTTTGTTTTTGTGTAAAGGATGAAGATGCAGTGATTTAGTATTCAGGAAACTCTCTGTCCGACGCAGGGTCAGTGTCGAGGTTCAGTGGCTGCAGAGTCCAGCAGGTATTCAACATTTAGCTCCATTTTCCTCTGAGCCCTCTGTGTTAGTGCTCCACCGGCCACAGTGTCAGGGACGTCGGCTCTTAAATGCCAAAGCGGAGGAAAACCTGCCCGATGTTTTCAAACTGCTCCGCTCCCTCTCTCTGTTGAGAGTTACCTCACCACACATTATCTCCTCAGGGATTAATGCACTCTGCCTTGGAGAGCCTTCCCTCTCATTTCCCCTCTTCAGACGACTGTAATTCCTCTGCTTTTCACGCTGAGCCCCCCCCCCCCCCACAGTAACAAGTGTCTGTCAGGTCAACGGCTGCAGGGATAACGACTATCAGGAGGAGCTCCAGGGGAACAAAGAGCAGCAGGCCCTCTGATGAATGTGGAACAGCTACAGCACATTTAAAAGAGTCACATTAAATATGTATGAGGCTCAAACTACTCGATTACTAATGATATAAAATACCAACTAAAGAGCCACTGTGAAGCTCAGTCTGTGTAATGCGGCTGTACGTCAGGATTCTTAATGATATCTGCCGTAACAAAGTGTCCTAAATTGACTTCAGACTCGGTTAGTACCAGATAATTTCACCATCAGAGAGAAACTGCTCAGAGGCCAAGCTGGAGGCTGGCTGAAGTTTTCAAGCAGAAGCACTGTAAACTTTTAAAATATAAAACTGTTGATGATATAAGTCTTAAGCCTGCATCTACTTTAGGAACAGGAATAACAACTTACTTTTTATTTCTTTACAAAGTACACATCGTGTTTGCTCTGGTTTTGGTCTCTACACCAATAACTAAATACTAGGACATATATTTGACCCGTCATCTGTACCATGGCCACATGCTCAATGATGCACCTTACAGTTGAGCTATACAAGTAGTTCTCAGCTCTTCACGCACTCGTGCAAAGTGAGCCTTTGTTTGGATTTCGATGCATGTTTATTCATGCTGTTACGGTACTGGTGCGGTAAGTTTGTAGCTACAATAAAGAAAGATTTGGAGCAATAATTCATTACATATTAAAGAAGTCCTGTTGGATATGGGACAATACTAAAGAAATCTAATCCCCACATTATAGGTTTTCTAAGAATTTCAATATATTTCTGCTTAAAATGTTTCTCACTATGACCATAAGTGGCACTGCACAGGAAACCCACCTTAATTGCAACACCTTTTTTCTAATTTCCAAACTTGGAAAAATAATTTAAATAAATGTCTTGCTTCTGAGATTTGCTGCAATTTTAAATATAATCTTGTCCCTGACTATAACCCTTACCAAAAAAGTATTTTTATTGTACAGTTATGAGAAAGTAAACAAAAAGTCAGCTCCATTTTGATTAGAACTTTTATATTTTCCTAATATTTGGCATAACAAATCCGGGTACCACTTTACAATAAGACTACCCTTATAAGGGATTCATAAAGGGTTTATAATTAGGTTATTAATTAGGTTGTAAACACTTTATTAATCATTAAGAACCATTTATAAACCAGTTCTAACATAGTTTTCATACGTCAACACAGGCTCACTATTTGGCAAGATGACTAAGCCAATATAAGACTTATCAGTACAGATAAAAGTGGGCTCACTATTTGGCAAGCAACCGGTCACAGTCGCCATGTTTATCTCATGTCTTATAAAAGCTTATTAAGGATTTATAAAGTGTTCACAACCTAATTAATAAATGAATTACAAACTATTCGTAAACCCTTTATAAGGGTAGTCTCAGAGTTCCCGTTAGAATAATTATTTGCCGGTCAACATGTCCGTTACAGTTTAAATCTTCCGGACAAAATTAGAAAAGTGCCGGTCAAAGGTCTTCTATGTTATTTATTGAGCTTTAAAACAAATTGATATGATTCGATATTAAACAAACTAATTATAGTAGATTAATTAACTATTCAAAAGTGTACAGACATTTACAATAACACGGGAATAATAAACGGAGCGCTCTCCCCCTCTCCTGACAACACGCCAGTATCATGCAGCTCACGGATCCACTAATGAGTGACCCGACAGTAAAACTAAACATATCTATAACTAGTTTAGGTAGTTTGAGAGGTAATTAAAATAGCTACGTGTGATATTCTAACCTGAAGTGTGTGTTTTGTTCCGCTCACCGCTGCAGGTGATCATGCAGAGATGAGTGTCGACTCGTCAGCAGCAGCTGATCTCTCTCTCCCGTCAGATTAGACTTCACTCGCGTTTATCTCCATATCGATCAGATCTAGCTAGTTCTAGCTAATGATATGACTACCTGCTTATTAAAAGACACCTAAACAATAAGCGTTGCTATGCAACTGGGTGAGGCCACAAAGTATAGCGCAGCATTATGCATTTGTTTACATGCCCACCGGAACCCCGAGGCATTACCAACAGATCAACACACAATCAACCCGTACAGGACACTCTTTCTCCACATTAAATGTTAGACATTAGAATTGACTATTTTTGTCTGTCACATACTCTTTTGTCTGTCACATACTATTCTTGTCTGTCACATAAGTGGCGCAACTGATGCGGTATTGCGCTAAGGGGAAATCATTTTGACCGGACATTTTGACCGGAGAGATTTAGATTTGCCGGTCTTCAGCATATTTTACCGGTCATAGTCCGGTAATTACCGGCTAACGGGAACTCTGGGTAGTCTTATTGTAAAGTGGTACCCAAATCCGTCATATATTTGCTGACATTTTCAAGGGTACGCTTCAGAATGGCTAGGATGTCAAATTTGAAGTAATTTCACGATCTCGCTTCAATATCTCAAACTAAATTGAAAAGTAGGCAGTCAGGCCACCAACTGTTGCAGGTAAAGAACAACTGATGCATGTCATTACAAAATGAGATAGACCATAGGGTCACAGTTCAGCTAGAAAATGTTTGAATGCTGTTGTGAAATCGGTCATATTTGAATTAATGGAGGGTTATTCCTCTTTTGAAAAAGTGAAATCATGGGTGGTGGATACTGAGAGGCAGATGAAGGCCTTGTGCTGTTGAGATGAAGCACACTAATGTTGACGGAGTAATGGAAGCTAAAGCGTTGTCAGAGTTGTGTGCAGGGATCGGACCGAGCGTGAGTCATAGTAATTGGCTCTTATCTCAGCGGTGGAGAACAACATCCATTAACAGCTTTAGATGGAGGCAGAGCTAGATTACAGAGGGGGAAGCTGTGAATACTTATTGAGCTGAAACTCTGTGTGTGTTGCTCGTACAATAACAAACATGTATGTGTCTTTTACTGTACGGTCTACTATGTCTCCAGGTAGTGGAAATTGTTTCATTTGATCATTTTTATACTTAATTGTTCAGGGTTCTTACGGTCATTAAAAACTTGGAAAAGTCATGGAAATTCAAAAAGCTAATTCCAGGCCCTGGAAAAGTTTGGAAAAGTCATGGAAATGTAACTAAAGTTGCATCAAATATAATTTATATTTTATCTAATCGCCGAAATAGTAATACTATAATGATAATACATACTGTATCGTATAGTAATGAAACATAAAATGGCATTTAACTGACGAGGTATTTTGCTGGTGAGAGATTTGAGTTGCTTTAGCGTGTAGAAGCTAGTAAGCCTACTATTTGATTTGTTTTAGATAGGCACAACATGTTTCATATGCAGACCTTATTTTCCTGTTCCATGTTCAAATAAACCATTTTCAGTGGTACCGCTGAGAAAGAGTCGTGTTTTTGGTCATGGAAAATTAGGTAAAGGTCATGGAGAAGTCATGGAGAAGTCATTGAAAATCATTGGTGAAAAAGTGTATGAACCCTGATTGTTGTTTTTCCAAGAAGTTCTTCACATCACATTTACATTCACTTACAATTCTTTCACATAATTTTCCCTTTTGACCAAAAACAAAAACGATTCAAGGCTCGATATGTCGTGGAGTCAGAAAATATCTTATGCTTTCCAGAAAAGTCTTTCCTGGGTGCTGTTGTTCAAATCAATTGAAAATGAAAAACGCTGCAGAAACACATCCCCAGTGATTTCATTTGTAACAAAACCAACATCCAGACTGAGTTTATACAAGTCTATTAAAACAATTGACACTAATAATATCATTAGGTAATACAATATAACGTTTTTAATTTGTAAGTCAATTAAAGCATTAAAGAATGAAACATGAAGGTTTCTTCTGACATCGCTGATCAGTCTCCATCAGGATCAGCCTGTAATGAGCCATTCATCTTAACAACACCACATGATTACAGCATCCATTCATCCACATTATTACACTGCTCATTCATCTCCTATGGTGCCATTACAGCTGAAAGACCTGTTTCCACCTGGGGACATAAAGCATGCCTCTCTGTGATTAGTGCCACTCGTGATCATATCCACAGACCAAAAGGAATGATGATGGAGCTGTGACAAACGTTTGATTTTAATTTAAAGGTTTCTTTGTGTATTACCTTATTCAACGACATCATGTATTTCTTTATTGCTGATTATTTCCCCCTCTCAGCCTCAGTGAGCTCTCGTCCTTCTGTTTTTAACAACTCAACACTTTTTCTCCCAGACGAACAGATGGAAAATGATAATCTATCTCCAGCTGCGTGTGATATTGTGATATCCTCAGCGTGGTTTTAACTGTCGACCCCTCAGCTGTGTTTTCCACTCTGAAGAAGAGTTTGGACACATCTCCTTTTATGATTTTGACCCTTAATAATGTTTACACTCATGCTGAGAGAGGAGACGTTCCTGTGTTAAACTACTGACAGACTGCAGTGTAATGTCAAAGGCCTGCTTTCACTTCGCTGACATTTAACCTGCCGAATCATTGATACAAGTCTACACCTCAGCTCCTGAGTAGGGCTGCACGATTTGGGGAAATAATCTAATAGCGATTTTTCTGACAGATATTGCGATTCGATTTACGATATTTGTTTTTAAGCGACCCAACTGAAGTTTATTGTAAAATGCGGTCATATCTCCGGCTAGGAAGGTCGTATCAACGTGCTCCCGTCTCTAGCACCCCCGCAGCCCGAGCTACGAGTGAAAGAACTAAACTTACATGAAACTTCCGTTGGGTTGCTTTAAAGTCAAGCTTCAGTTTAAGATTCACCCTGTAATAGATGTAGAACATGTGATGGAGCATTACTAACCTGAACTCAGATGCTTTGTTTCACCAAACCATCTAGCAAAGCTCCATTGGAAGCCATTTGGAAAAGGGCTGGCACTTTCAAAAATACTTGGCAGGTGATTGGATCAATCTGTCTATCACCTTCTATCATGGGCCACTTCTGATTGGTTAACAATGACTGGGACAGGTGGAGCACAGCACTTCTGATTGATGTGGATGACTGACACACAAATAGAACAAAACATTTTTTATTCAAGGCTTTGCGATTTGATAATTGCATCATTTAAAAATCGCGATTTCGATTTAACATCGATTAATCGTTCAGCCCTACTCCTGAGACAAACAACAACCTGGTGATCCTGCCCTGTTGCTTCTGGTATTTAGCCTTTCTTGAATCTCTTAGTGCGGAATCACTCAGGATAAGTGTTGTGGTGCTCCTGTTGAACTTTCTACTCTATTCCAAACATCTCAGTTTTTTCATCTGGACCGAGGACTGGATGCTTCTGTGAATGTAGAGATAATGTATACAAAGGTAGCTCGTTTTAAGGCAAATTTTACATGTCGGTCATTACTCTGGCTAAAGTATGGAAGTGCCGTGCAAAACATGTGATGCACTATAAGTGAAGTTTGTTGACATTACAATCACCAGTACTTGTTCCAGGAATGAGTCCTAAAACCCGGGAATGAGTGAGCATTTTAGCACTTCTGGTTCCCTCGTCAGTTTTATTTAACGTGTTTTTGATTAGAAACCTGAAATAGGGGGTGTTTCTCAATGTCGAGGACGCTTCCTTGGTAGCACATGTCTTCCGAGTCACTTGCTTCAGAAGCGAGGCAAGAATCCTTCCTAGCCTCGTAAAACGGAGAATGGTGGAACAGGCCAACAGGTATGCAGGTGTGCGTCATATGCGAGGCCCCGCCTTAAATGGAGCGCGATTTCCGCCAAAGATTTGGAAATTGTTTCTTGCGCAAAGCATTGTGGGGATTTTAAGACAGCGGAAGATACACATGTGCATCTTTATTTGCATCTTTAAACTGTTTAAGTTCAAGCCTTGTTTTAAAATGTACGTTTTTTTCTGCTTTGTGATTGGTTGACAGACGTGTGTGACAGCTCATTGGTTTCCAATCTGCCTCCATCGTCCTTCAGAAGCTCTTCTCAGCTGTCCAGCAGCCACGCGCCGGGCTTCGCCAAACTCAACAGGAGAGACGGTAAGAAAGACAGGATACAGATGTACATAGTTCGGCTAAATCCACATTACTAGCATTATTGTTGGTATTGTTTCAGAGCTATAGGGAATACGGTTTATACAGTCTGTGAGTCTGTTCATTACATTCTGTATTTGTCATTCTTTTTATCCTTGTGTGAACTCTTACCTGTCCTATCCTGTGTTTCAATCGTACTCCTGTTGCTGCTTTAACACCTGAGTTCCCTACAGGGATCAATAATTGTTTATCTTGTCTTATAAGTCTAATAGAGAGAAAGAGGTGGTGGCAAATCTCTCCTCTGTAACTCCCAAGCTGCTCTGCTGCCGTTTCACTCAGTTGTGAAGAGGCTTCATTTGAGCTCAGGACACAAAAACATAACAAATAAAGAATCATTTGTACTAGGGCTGTGCAATTAATCGTATTTTAATCGCAATTACGATTTTGGCCTGCCACAATTACGAAAACAACATAATCGAAAAAAACGATTATTTTGCTTTGCTAGGTTGTGACAGTGCAACATATTTGATCTAATTAATTTTTATTTATCATATTTATATATGTTTAGTAGCTTGGGGAAGTGCGCTCCAAAATATTTGTTGATCTTGTTTATTGGTATATTATTTATTTAAATGTATCATTTATTTAATTTATTTTTGTAGTCGTTTCTCAGTTGAATGATACGTTCAGGGAAATCAACAGTTAAAAAGATACTGTTCAAATTATTATTTGTTTTAAAGTTCAATAAATGGATGTTTTCAAAGTCAATGAATAATCGTATTTAATAATCGTGATATCAATTATTGACCAAAATAATCGTGATTATGATTTTTGCCATAATCGCACAGCCCTAATTTGTACTGAGAAGGATCAAATCCTACAGACTAATGTCCCGTCTTTATTCTCTGTTTGTAGTGAAGGTTTTTGCCACGAGGATAAATGTGAATGTGTGTTCGCCCAACAAAAAGCCCCAGCAGGGAGCCCTGTGCTGGATATTGATGTGAGGCTTTGACAAAATGAAGATCATGGTTTGTTGTGGGGCTTTCTGCGGGGAACGAGCTTCACTGCTTTATCCTGACATCAAAGGGTGGGATGGGTTTAATCTGGATCTGAATGATTTTCACCACCAGGGGAACTAAAGAAACAGAGCCCGCAGATTTCTGCTCTGTCATCAGCTGGTTTGATGCTCGAGCCTCTGAGCAAACAGTGTTTTGGTTGCAAAGTGCTGCCAGTCGCTTTGTTTGCCGATCTGACTTTGATTTCAGGAAATAGTGGATTGACAAGGCTCTCTGCTGTGGTGCTAGCATGCCTTCCTCAACCTGCTACTGTTTCTAATACACTTAATCAATTTAAAGACAAGATTTGACTTTTTAAGAGCGACTGAAGCATGTAATCACTTCCAAGACTTCCACAGTAGAAAGGAGTAAAGGTCACACTCTATGTCATGTGGTGAAGGCTTCATGTTGAAGGTAATTTCCATCGTTGCCCTTTTGCTGACACCAAAGCCAGTCTTCTGTAATGCTGCTGACATATCCTGGTCTCTTATTAACTCTTACAAGAGACAGGAGAGCCAAATGTGTCAGATATTAATTTAAAAAGACATGTTAATACCTTCAGTGAAAACTTACTAACAATAACTTGACAAACTTTGTCTTTTTTCGATCAAAAAGTTTAAGAACATGTGGCTAGTGAGGCCCATCTGTAGGTGCTCTTAAGAAATCTCTCATCATTCTCAGCATAGTTTTAATATTTCCTGTTTGCTGTTGTACTATACTGTAGGTCTGATTTGAGTAAAAACGACTAAACTAGTGGTTGCTGAAATATAAATAGAAAAAACCAGCTTGTACAGCCGTGTGGAAGAACTCTAAGAACGTAATAGACAACAGATGGTAAGTTGCAGGAGATGCAGCTTTTGCTTCGACAGCAAATAAAATAGGTTAACGCCAGCGGGGGCTACGAGCTTTTTTTTCACAAAACTGTGTCTCAGGGCTTCTTAACATTTAACAACCTATGAATGTGTCATACCCACTTAACGGGAAGAAACTCAGCTAACTGACGATATTAACTATTTTTAGCTAAACAAAACACAAGTCTAACGCCGAGCCTCTGAATTAGCACTAAGCGAAAAAATGCTAACGCACTTAGCACAGAACTCACAGTAGAAATATTGTATACTTCATCGGTTCTGCACAAACAAGATATCAAATGAAAGGTTACAATGGTATAAGTATCATCACTCCACGACCAAAACTCGCCGCAGCGAAGGCGAAACCAGACAACACACAACTTAGCTTTACGGGGCCAAAACGGGAAATATGTCTTACCTTTGCTGTTTTCTGATCAAAAGTTGTGTTCAATGGCATTAAAACGCATACAAACGCTGCTGAAGGTTAATCCAATGTGTCTGCGTTACTTTGAAATGATTACTGATAATCCATCATAAGATTTTTGTCAAAAACTGAGATTTCATATAGAGTGTATGAGAGCTACAACCCAGTTTCCGGTTTTGGGCATGCTGCGCTCATTCACCAATGGTAATGTTTAGATGGATTTTAGGAACTTCCCCTCGATTCTATTGGCTCTAACGGTTCAAAAGAGGTGTCAATCATCGAAATCGACCGACGGGTTCCAGAGATATGGAAAATGCACCCAAATGACCCCAGAAGTGTTTTTTTTTTTCTAAACCTCTCTAAAAAGGTCAAATGTCACTTGTTTTGCATCAATCTTGATACAGGGTACTTATTATATGTTATAGTTTGGATTCCTAAAGCTTTTAGTCTACTATCCCATCATTCAAGGGTGGTTTTCACTATAAGTTGTGTTTTTTTTTGACGGAAACTAATTTACATTTTTTTACTATGTTCAATCTGAATTTCCTTAAAATAAAAAATGCTATATTGATTCTGAATCTTCTACATCCAACTCACAGGTTTATCATTACTTTGAGAACAAAGATTATTAATTTACCCCTTTTAGAAGTGAAGTTATAGTCATTTGTTCTGGGAATGTCATTTTCGAGCCTGAGACCTGAAAAACAGGCTTGGGTCTTAACAGGTTAACAAACAACTTCCCAACAGTGGTAGCTTTCAGGCATTACCCTAATCTAGCCTTAGCATGTAGTAGTAAGATAAGGAAAGCTGTGTGTGTGTCATATTTCCTCCTCAGCAACATTCATGGTGCAGGTTCCCGGAGAGCGTTTCCAGCTGCTCGCTGAGGAAATCAATGAATATATGAAACATCTCCATCTCATTTCCATCCCCTGCTGCTGCCTCCTCCAGCCGCTCTCTGAGGAGCAGCTCGCTCTCTATTCATTTAGCCTCTAAGTGAGCAGGGATTAACAGTTTTGGAATACCACTGACACAGCATCTTTACCAAGGATTTAATCAGACAGTCAGCTGGAATCCATAACATTACACACATTCAGAAGCATCCAGGTAATGGTTACGTGAATATGTTGTTCTCACAGATGTAGCAATAGACCATAGCTCCACATTTCATGACACAAAACAATGAATATTAAAGTGGACCTATCATGCTATATTTGAATAATATAGTGTAGGACCATACCTATATAAGGCATATTTATACTTTTTTTTTTTCAAAATACCAAACAGATCATGCATTTTAGCCATGCCTCATTTTGCTCAATTTGACAATTTCTAGCTCTGGGCAGATTCAGTGAGAACAGCACCATCTACTGGCCTGGCATATGTACTACAGTGTCTCCAGCGCTTTCGAACGGCAATGGCCGTGGCTGTCTCCTCCTGATTGGTGGAGTTAGCCCAATAGCCGTAGTGCCACTGTCCTGACATCAGGACAGTGTTCAAATCTGGATCAGTTTTTATCAGATCCGTTGCAACCCCTTTTTTTTAGAGATTTGGGTATGGAGGAAAATAGAGAGGGTTGTGTTTTCTGACACTTGGTGAGTTCCCTGGAACACCGGGGACACATATTCATGTATAAAAGACGTACAAAAGTGCATTTTGCATGATAGGTCCCCTTTAAGAAAATATAAGGAATTAGCTTCCTAACAAGACATGAGCACTGCAGCAGGATTATATGTATGTTGTTCTGTCTGTCATATTATATGGTACAGTATTCAAACAACAGTCGAAAGACACTTATGTACACATCACCTTGAGCGAAATGCGAGCTCAAAATGCTAATGCTGCTGATTTGACCACGTTTGATTTTTATAATGTTCATCATTCTGGCGTTAGCATACTAATTAGCAGTCGATGCTAGGCTCATGGTCATTATTTATAGTATTTTTCAGGTATTTTATTATAAAACCAGATAATTGTACACATTTTGACCTGATTTTAGAGTGAAATGAAAAGTCAGAGGATCGCCAAAGCTATTAAAATCCATCCTGAGGGTAATATAAATGTTTCCACAAAGTTCTTTGGCAATCCATCCAACTGTTGTTGAGATATTTCAATCGGGATCAAAGTGTTAGGAAGGATTATTACATTTTTTGAAAGACGATAAGACTTTTTTTAAACATGTGACACTGCCAAAGGGAAACAGCAACCTCATGTAACCTTTCTCCCACAGAGACACTTTAAATAACCCAGCAGCAGTTTCTCTCTGCAGTGAGACTGGAGGACGGACATTGTGCTTCAGACTCTGACCTGATGTGTCTGATCACAGAGGAGGCCTGATAGCTCTGGGTCTGACACCAGGAGAGGATAAAAAGCCCTGATAGTCTATTGATTGGAGGTGAATGGCCTTTTATCAGGAACCTGAGGAAGAATGAGCTATTTCCCCTTCTCTCTCTCTGGCTCTCCTCTTTCTCCTTTCTTCCTTAATCTCAACGTGTCTCTGTCTGTCTTCTGTACAGTCTGTTTTTGTAATAATTTGTCACATTTTCATTTTCTCTGGTGCGAACTAATTCAGCCACTTCTGTCTTCCTGCCAACTGTTAATAGCAGTGTTCATTTTTTAAACCGTTTCATTCTTCCTGGGCGACGCTGACAGTTATCACTGACTACTCTGCAATTATGCTGGAATAGACATGAAAGCGATTATTGTGCCACAGCCATCGCTTTCCCAAAGAGGGAGAGATTAGAACTGACTGTGGTACAATAACCAGCTAATCAAGTATCGAGCATACTGTATCTACTCTTCCTTTGTGACCTCTGGAACGTTCCTCTGCTAACACTACCACAGTAACACTTACTCTCTAGGAACTGCTTCTAGGAGTATTGTAAATGGACTTGTATTTTTGCCAACACACACTCACACATTTGTACACCGTTTGCAGGGATGTTATAGAAGGTGCTTAACTGCTAATGCTAATTCACACACACTCACACACACCAATGGCTGTGCCTTTGGGACCAATTTGAGACAAGGACACTTCGGCATGAGAATAGGAAGAGTTCGGGAATGAACCTGCCGTTCTTGTGTTCAGAGGATGAGCCAATCACTGAGCCATAGACGTCCCTTTCTCTGTGCAATGTGTATTTATTTGTTCTGTTCTGGTAGCATGACCAAAGCCATACATTTTGGTTATTTGTTGTAATGAATACAACTGTAAACTTTTGAACGTGTGTCTCTTGGCAGCAAAACAGCCTTGGTTTCAATAGATCCCCAAGAGAGATTTGTTTTGGTTTTCCAGCCTACAACCTTACAGTGAAGTCTATCTGGGCAGCGGTTTACATGTAACATCTTTGATAAAGTCACTTCATGTTACCATCACCAAACAGCAAGACAGACAAAGTGTATTTGAGTGGACGGTTTAGCAGCAAATTATTGTGCTGTTGGTGTAGAACAAAACCAAAAGGAGACTTTACAATTTGAGGGATAATTTGTAGGGATGTCCCGATCACCTTTTTTTGCTCCCGATCCGATTCCGATCATTTGATTTTGACAATCTGCCGATACCGATTTTTCCCGATCCGATCTTTATGCAATGCATTAAGAGGAAAAAAAAGGAGAAAAGCATTCAAGTTGTCCCTTAAACCCCACGTTCTCCACCACAGATAACGGCTGGTCATCCAACGCGATGAATTCAGCTAACTTGGCTGTTATTTTTTTGGCCTTTTCACTGTTCTGGGGCAGTTTCTCTTTCCTTTTAAAAGTCTCTGAAAGTGTTGGTTGTTTCAGTGCCGTTACCTGAGTGGCCGCTGTGTACTCCTCGTGTTGTTGTTGGTGTTTGCATTAGATTGGTCGTGTTGAACGTAGCTCTGTTCTTTCCACCACGCGGAACCTCCACCTTGCAAACATTGCATCTGGCTGTTACACTGCCTTCGCTTTCAATTTTATAATACTTCCAAACTCCTGACATTTTCTCTGTCCCGACTCCCGAGTCACCAGCTGAACGTAGCCTCTCGTTAGCTTACTGCTACTATTAGACACTGCCCACTCTTGCCAGATTTGAGAGAAATAAGCAACCAGGTCTATGAAAACAAGCCCAAAAGAAGCAACACAAACATGATGTTGTGTAATTTTAAACCAAAACTAAGGCCTCAGGATGACTTTAAGACGTGAACATGGTCATTTTTGTTTTGTAACATTAAATAAAATAAGAAAAATATTTTATAAAAAAAAAAAAAAGATTCCCGATCCCCGATTTTTTTCTCCCGATTCCGATCTTTTGAAAATCACGTGATCGGCTCCGATCCCCGATCACGTTATCGGATCGGGACATCTCTAATAATTTGTCTATATATATGTCAGGTATGAGAGGCTCTGTGGCGCAATGGACAGCGCATTGGACTTCTAGTTAATCATTAGAGATGTTATTCAAAGGCTGTGGGTTCGAGTCCCACCAGAGTCGTGTTTTATAGGGAGACTGTTAGTGCAGGCTGTAAGGGACAACCTTTCTATCAGAAGGTTGGAGGTACAATGCAGCCAACATGTTCAGATGTCCTTAGGCAAGATATCTAAGCCCCAAATTGCTCCCGGAGGCATGTCATCCACAGGATGGAAGTGTCTGTAAGTGGCTTTGGATAAAAGTGTCAGCTAAGTAACATGCCAAGTAAAAGTTTCTTTCCAAAATGTCTTTCTCAGTGCCCTTTCTGTGTTGTTGCTTTTAGAAAGTGTCTCTCCTGCTTCCTCTGTGGAGAACCTGCAGTGTTTTCCAGCCAGCTGCTTCTGTCAGTGCTGCGCTGAGCCCATTAGCTTCCTGCTGGACTCTGTGTCCGACTGACAAGTTATCATACGGCTGGAATTACCCTCCTGACTCTGTTTTCTCATGCAAATGACTCTGGTCCTGGCACTTATTACAGCCAGTCTGTAACATGCCTTTCCTGCTGATTCTGCATCGCTGTAAGCTGTGTGTCTCTGTCCCACTTCCTGCCTGGCTTTTCACTACCACCCTGCCTCACTGTCCCTCTATATCTCTCTCTCTCTCTCTCTCTCTCTCTCTCTCTCTCTCTCTCTCTCTCTCTCTCTCTCTCTCTCTCTCTCTCTGTCTCTCTGTGTGGCTGTCTAATAGAATATTAGGCAGCTCATTCTGAAAACATCATTTCCTTGAGGCTACATGGCATGGCATTGGTTTTTTTAACAGTACAAGACCCAAGCAACTAGGGATGCCAGAAACTGACCATGATCAAATTCGAAAATCGGACAACCCTGGCGAATATTAATCGCGGGAGAGAAAAAAAAAAGAATTTTCGCAGAGCTTGTATTTAACTTATTTTGCACTTGTCAGTTCGAAGTAGTTCCACGAGGAACTTTTCTTTGTTCATCTTTAGTTGTTGTTGTTTGTGAAGGGGGGGGGGGGGGGGGCGGTGTCGGTGTGTCAGGCTGCAGCAGCAGTCTGCACTCTGCGGCTTCCTCCAAGTTTACAGTAAAACAAACTGGTGGTGTGACCAATGGCCATTTACAATTATTACTATTATTAGCATTAGTCTATATTTTGGTTGAAACTAAGCCAGGGAAAAAAAGAAAAACATAAATATTAATAAAAAAATATATAAATAAAATCGAATTTTAAAAATAATTTTCGATTATGGAGACTGTAACGAATATTCGAAAAATCGAATAATCGCTGGCATCCCTACAAGCAACCCAGATATGCCAGATATGAAATAACATCAAACACCTGCATTTGAAACTCTCCAGTCACAACTTGTGTGACCATTTTTTGAATAGTTTCCTGCTTTACATTAAAATAGCCGCTATATACAATACAATACATTACATTACAATACCATGACAAACTTTGTCTTTTGTTTTTGACTCATTTACTCATAGTTAGTTACATATCAAAGCACATGATAAGATGCAGTACTGTACTACACGTTTACAAATATTACTTGTATTTTACAAATCGTTAGTAAATTTGCCCCACATTTAAATGCTACTACTATGTATTTGGTGGTTATGAAAACAAGATCATTTAATAATTTCAATTAATATAATACTATAAAACTTCATCTTAAGTAACATTTTCAATTAAGGACAAGTATTTTAAGTCCATAGAATTTGTACAAAAAATGTGAGTACTTCTTCCAGCACTGCTCAGATTGTATGGAAAGGCCTCGATCTGAAAACATACCATCACTTGTGTTTAAATGGCATAGTTGTAACCCAGTCAGCTACCAATGCGCTCCACATCTCCTCAGGGGGTGTGTTGCTGTTTCCTTCTCCTCTGTTTGCCCGTCTGAGCATTGGTGTCACACTCCTGACCTCCATTACTCTTTACTTTCCTCAATGGGTGGCTCTGGGTGCCTTGACAGACACTGGGGCAGAGAAACCATGGAGATCTCTTTGATTCGAAGCGACAGCCGTGACACAAAGTGTTCGGGCCGTCAGCCATCAGTTCACCTCAATTACATTACTTTCATTTATTCTCTCCGAGTGGACACAGCAAATCTTTGTAGCTCCTCTCTGTCTCGGAGATGTTTCCCTCCGATCTCTTTCTCTTTTCTTCTTCCCCGGTCAAGTCTTCATGAGGAAAGGTCAGAGTGTCTGCTCTGTTCTGTTCTCCTGTCACTGGGCACTGCTGCTAGTCAAGAGATTATTAGCTTTGGCCTTTAGCTCTTTAAAGATCAGGCTCCACCAGCAATCAGACCGACACTGATTCCTTTTCACCGCTTAGCATTTCTCCTCTGCATCCCACCACACTTTGTTCAGAAGCAATTCTGACTGGCAACAAAAGCTGTTTTCCTTACGTGAAACTCAGGGTTATATGCTGTAATACGTATATAGATATACCTTGTATTAGGTCAACACAAGTGACAGACGGTCCTTAAGAAAGGGGCAATTTCAAGAAACAATATAGTACAAGTGTCTCAGTAGAGGAACATTCTCTTTCTGTGAGGTATATTATATATACGTTTCAGACAGAGACCACTCCAATGCTCCAACACTCATCAGTCACAAAATAGAAAGTACCATACAGTACATCATAAAAAGTCATACGAGTCAGATCGTAAAAAGGGTTCAATTTTAGTAGCATTAAAACCTTATCTGCCCATTTTATATTATGAAATCAAATTGAAGTATCTTGGGTCTAAAGTTAATATTTTGGTCTGAGTTCAGTTCACTGTGAAAAGACTTGGTTGCATTTAGTAAAAAGACAACACATTTCACGTGTACAATATTGTGGTTTTATCTCATATAGCATGTCAGAGTGCTTTTAAGAAGGCATTTTAATCTGAACTGCTTTAGCTGGTGTTCAATCAATTAATATTTACAACCCATACTTTTATTCAATGAAGGAGGAAGTCATCACTATTATGATACCAGGAGTATGTGTGGCATGATTGACAGGTCAGAACCACCAAAACCATTCTCATTGGTTTACCCTTATACAATCATTTTACCCTGCCTGCCATTACTGAGACATTACGGCAGATATGCTTACTAATGTATGATCTTAACTGTCGAGTTTTATAAATGTGTTGAGCAGGAACTAAGTGCAAGTAAACACAAACACATTACCAGGAGTGGGGATTGAACCCACGAGGGCTACTGCCCATTGGATCTTAAGTCCAACGCCTTAACCACTCGGCCATCCTGGTGAGGATGAACAGGAAACAGAAGATCATGAGAAAATATATTAAGGGGAGACCTTAAAGGTGGGGAATGTAATTTATTTCAGAAACACTTTTTGTTATATTCCATGGAATGCTCTTAACATCCCGATAGCAATGAATATATTAAATGCTTTGACAATAAATACATAAAAAAATGTCATCTGTGGAAGCCGTAGCGCTGTAAAAAGCACGACCAATCATCTGAGCCGGCCCGGCTAAAATAACTGGATGGCCTACCTGCCTGTCAGCCTTCCATCTGTGCACAACCTTATCTCGTGCCCTCATTGGTCATGTGCGCGTTTGTGTGTGTTGGAGGAGGGGCTCTGTGAGGAAGTGGCAGATTTTTTCCGGTTGTGTATTTTCAAATTCTAGCGCACTCGAGCTGGTTTCTCCAAAATTACATACCCCACCTGTAACCACTCAAACTGTGCAAGACGCGATGCAGGAAATGGAAACAAACCGATTAATAATTAACTTTTTATATAGAAACTCTACTTTTTCTTATTATTTTTATAATTTTTGGTCGCCGTTTGTTTTGTTCAAGGGACCTGCTTCTCCCTTACAGCGCATTTATTATGCAAACAAGTCACTGTATCTGCAGAAGCTAAGATTTACCAGGAGTGGGGATTGAACCCACGAGGGCTACTGCCCATTGGATCTTAAGTCCAACGCCTTAACCACTCGGCCATCCTGGTGAGGATGAACAGGAAATAGTGAATCAAACTGATCTATTGTCAAAGGTCATATATTAAGCGAATGGATACCTTAACCATTCAAACTGTTAAACAGAGCAAGTCATTATTGACAGTTTTTTACATACAAACTCAACTTCTTTTTAACTTTGTCATTTGCTTATAATTGCTACCGTATCACCGTTTGTTGGGTTTAAGGGACCTGCTTCCCCCTCACAGTGTAGGGGGCATTTCATATGTTGGTTTATTGGTTTATCTGCAGAAGTTAAGATTTACCAGGAGTGGGGATTGAACCCACGAGGGCTATTGCCCATTGGATCTTAAGTCCAACGCCTTAACCACTCAGCCATCCTGGTGCTTGTTTTTATGTCATTCTATGAATCAACTAATTATAACAGTATCTGGAGCCTTATTGTATGTAGAGCTCCTTCAGTACAAAAAAGCCCTGCAGCATCTGAAGGCAGCGTGTATGAGGAGAGAGGAACGCTCTAAATATATCTTGTATCTGTTCACTATCGCTAAACGTATAGTTCCCTTGATAATCCTACCATGAAGGAATGTGTTGTGTGCATGCATCCCATCATGTCCCACGTTGTTTGACCGCTGTTGACGACACTGTTGACGACACTGTTGACATTCATTCAAACTTTTCCTGAGATAACAGAGAGCGTAGGGAGCTGAGAACTAATTACAGTCTATATTGTTATTGTTTGAGCTATTGAATAGCTCAAACAATAACAAATAAAATAAAAATAGCTGCTATTCCTTTAACAGGTAACATGTGTTAAAGGAATGGAGACAGCTACAGTCATATACCTGCAGGATTCTTGCTTTTAACTTTGTATTCACGATGGAATGCACTTACTGTGAGACGCTTTGTATAAAAGAGTCAGCTACATGAAATGGAGTGTGCTTGTTACGCACAGAAGCTGTTGGAAAAAAAATATTTGCTCACTGCTGCTGGAATGAAGAAAATTGAAGGAAGTGGCATTTAAGCAGCTTCCACTGTGTGTGTGTGTGTGTGTGTGTGTGTGTGTGTGTGTGTGTGTGTGTGTGTGTGTGTGTGTGTGTGTGTGTGTGTATGCGTGTGTGCGTGTGTGCGCGTGTATAGGAAAATACTTTGTCAGGCCAAATGATGACACTAAGCTTAAACACCATATGGGCAGATTCTGAAGGAAGAGGCTGCTGACATCATACTGAGCACACACACACACACACACACACACACACACACACACACACACACACACACACACACACACACACACACACAGTGGAAGCTGCTTAAATGCCACTTCCTTCAATTTTCTTCATTCCAGCAGCAGTGAGCAAATATTGTTTTCCAACAGCTTCTGTGCGTAACAAGCACACTCCATTTCATGTAGCTGACTCTTTTATACAAAGCGTCTCACAGTAAGTGCATTCCATCGTGAATACAAAGTTAAAAGCAAGAATCCTGCAGGTATATGACTGTAGCTGTCTCCATTCCTTTAACACATGTTACCTGTTAAAGGAATAGCAGCTATTTTTATTTTATTTGTTATTGTTTGAGCTATTCAATAGCTCAAACAATAACAATATAGACTGTAATTAGTTCTCAGCTCCCTACGCTCTCTGTTATCTCAGGAAAAGTTTGAATGAATGTCAACAGTGTCGTCAACAGTGTCGTCAACAGCGGTCAAACAACGTGGGACATGATGGGATGCATGCACACAACACATTCCTTCATGGTAGGATTATCAAGGGAACTATACGTTTAGCGATAGTGAACAGATACAAGATATATTTAGAGCGTTCCTCTCTCCTCATACACGCTGCCTTCAGATGCTGCAGGGCTTGTTTGTACTGAAGGAGCTCTACATACAATAAGGCTCCAGATACTGTTATAATTAGTTGATTCATAGAATGACATAAAAACAAGCAAGACTATCACCAGGATGGCTGAGTGGTTAAGGCGTTGGACTTAAGATCCAATGGGCAATAGCCCTCGTGGGTTCAATCCCCACTCCTGGTAAATCTTAACTTCTACAGATAAACCAATAAACCAACATATGAAATGCCCTCTACACTGTGAGGGAGAAGCAGGTCCCTTAAACCCAACAAACGGTGATACGGTAGCAAATGACAAAGTTAAAAAAAGTTGAGTTTGTATATAAAAAACTGTCAATAATGACTTGCTCTGTTTTACATTGTGTCCTGCACAGTTTGAATGGTTAAGGTATCCATTTGCTTAATATATTTTCTCATGACCTTTGACAATAGATCAGTTTGATGCTCTATTCAACCTCACCAGGATGGCCGAGTGGTTAAGGCGTTGGACTTAAGATCCAATGGGCAATAGCCTTCGTGGGTTCAAACCCCACTCCTGGTAATTTCTTAGCTTCTGCAGATACAGCGACATATTGGCATAATAAATGCACTGGAAGAGAGAAGCAGAACAAACGGCCATCTTTACATTTACACAAGTAAAAAAAAAAAGAGTTGAGTTTGTAAATAAAATATACTTAATTATGAATCGCTATGTTTCCATTTCCTACATTGTGTCTTGCACAGTTTGAATGGTTAAGGTATCCATGCGCTTAATATATTTTCTCATGACATTTGACAATGGATACATTTGAATCTGCCCATATGGGGTTTAAGCTTAGTGTCGCCATTTGACCTGACAAACACACACACACACACACACACACACACACACACACACACACACACACACACACACACACACACACACACACACACCACTACCTTTTTCAGTTAATCCAGCACCAGCAGCCAATTCAGTCTAACCACAGTTTATCTGTCCAAGCAGACTTTGCCCCCCCCCCCCCCACATTATACATTCCTACCAGCATATACATTCTGTACAAAGCTGCATTGTATAATATGCATTAGTCAATGGCCTTGCATTGCAATGCTACCAAATCTAAACTAATCTAGTCTGGGCTCCACATTATTCTTTAGGGGACATTATATCAGCTTCTATATGTATTCTGCTTTATTCGTCATAAGCTAACACTTTCTCTTACTCCTAAACTGAAGTTATTAAAAAAACATTTGTACTGTATGGACACCTCAGTATGTGTCATGTTTCTGAACTTATTATCTGAAATAAAGGGGTTTTCTTTTCATATTTGTCATAACAAACATCATTAAATATCTTAATCTACTGTGATAGGGTTGGTCTTTAAACATATTCAAATGGTTTTAAAGTGGTTTGGAGACGTACAAGGATATATTGTTTGGCACAAGTTGGATTTCCCCCCCTATTTCTATAGCATTTGATGGAAAATGTAGGTATGGGTTGAAGCACACAGTACAGAATTATACATATTAGTTTAATTATTTCTTAACAGTGCGAGGCTGCTTTCTTATAAATATGTTGTCTTGACTTTTCCTTTGTCTTTACACATTTTTGGGCATTGATGAGTTAACCTTGTTGGGGCTGTCCTGCTTTGATAAGTGCATGTTTTCCTTTTACAAAATGCTTATGTGTAGTTACATATAAAAAGAACAAATCATGATGCCACTGTGGGTCACACAGCAAACACCAGTGATTTAAAATCATCTGGAAAGTTCCTATAGTATGATTTATATCCCATTACAGCTTCAGAATCGAATTAAAGGTTTTCGCTTTGGTTCAATCAATTTCCTTCATTCCTCTTCCATAACAGAACGGTGTGCTTTTAGCTGAAAGGTCAACCCATTCAATTCCCTTTCCAGCATCTCACCAAAGCTCATTTCATGTCCTGCTTGGTGAATGGAAATCTAATAAATGTGTGATGTGTTCTGTCTCCCTCTCCCCCTTTAGGAGCGGGAGGGTGGTCTCCTCTCTCCTCAGACAGCTATCAGTGGCTGGAGGTCGACCTCGGAGAGCGCACCACGATCAGCGCTGTGGCAACGCAGGGACGCTACGGCAGCTCTGATTGGCTGACGTCGTATCTGCTGATGTTCAGCGACACGGGACACAACTGGAAGCAGTACAGACAGGAGGACAGCATCGGGGTGAGTGGGGCTGCACTGCTATGATAGGAAGAACATTTTTCTGCTTTTTATGTATTGACTTTGTTTGTACAATACATGTACTTTGTTCAACATTCTACGTTTTTTTTTTACATACAGTATAAGTCAAACAAGACAATAAAACATTCCTTATTGTTAGCCATACAGTAAATATGAACGTTTTATTTTACATTGAAAAAAATTAAATAATGACCTAAATAAACTCAACAAATAACAAAGAAAAATACTAAACTAATACATTAGAAATAAATCAAAAGTCATATAAATGATAACTTTAGTATTAAAATGATATATAATCATGTAAATGGGATAATAAAGAAATGAAAACACTAACTTATTGCTGGTTTCATATATAAAGGGGCTAGGATATGACCTTATAATGTCAACATAATACTTCCCCTTGCTCATTTTATAGTCAATCATTCTTCCCCAACGGCAGAATTATATAGCTATTCAAAAGTATTAAAGGTCCCATGTCATGGCCATTTCTACTGATCATAATTCCATTGTTGAGGTATACTAAAATAAATGTGTATAGTGCAATTTTCCAAACTCACATTGGTTTCTCATACAGCATCTCTGTATAGTATGTGTATTCACTCTCTGTCCTAAATGGCTTGTTGGAGCTCCTGCCCCCCGCTCCCTGTGAGCCCAGTGGCCGCCTGCGAGACAGCGAGACAGTGAGACACAGCGAAACCCAGCCCGAAACACAAACACACACCCGCAGCCTGGCTGGGAGTTTGTGTGTGTGCTCAGGCTGAGTCCCGCGGTGTCTCGCTGTCTCGCCGACCCCACACCAGTGGCAGCGAGCCTCGCAACGTCCCGCCCAGTGTGTGTGTGTGTGTGAGGAAGTCCGCGGATTGGTCCAAACGTAACGGCTCCGCGGACGTAACTATACCCGAAATACGTCACTATACCCAAGAAGTAAACAATGGGAAAAGAGAAATCTCCAACGAGGCGTTCTGGGGCAGCATAGACACTTATTTTCTGTGTTAGAGTTTTACTCGCTACAGGGTGTACTTTGAGGGTTTGTGACTCTGCAGACCGTTTACATGCATACAAACCTTCATAACACACAAGGGGATGGGTTATAACCGGAAAAGCATGACATGGGACCTTTAAGATCAGGATTATTTTAAAGATTTTTTAGTGACAAAATATTTGTATTGCACACTCATGTTTAAATAATCAGAGCACTGCTTTCACTTCCATGTTGGGTTATAATCCTGCTTATATACAAAGCAGAGCGACACCATCTTATAAAAACATATATTTTTCTATCACATGTGTGAGAGACAAACATTAAGAGTAGGGCTGCAGGATTTGGCAAAAAAAACAAAACTGTGTCACCCTAATAACACTACAATCAATGTTGTATCATTGTAAACAATCATCGCATTGGGTGTATGTGAAAGGTGATAACAGAGCAAAAACTGCTCCACATCACATATTCATAACTTATCCTTTCAAACACATACCTTCACTTTTATGGCTATACATTGCTTCCTTTATCCTTTACCTATCCTCCCTCAGGGATCTACAAGCATCATCACATTTGGTGTAATCCCCATGAAGTGATGTAGTGTGGAGCAGTGCTCTGTGGCTCTGCAGATAAACTGAGTCATCATGACTTGATCTCTTCATCTATAATGTATGAAGCCACTGAGGCTCTGCTGACTCTGCAGACCTGTTGACAAAACTCCTCCGATCACGAACACAGAGGCAGTCAAGTGGCACCATTACGTTTCATTCTGTCTGCTTCTCTGTCTCACCTTCGTCTCTCTTCCTCTCGACTTGAAGAGGGAGTTAACATGTTGATTTCATCCATACTGTAGGTACAAATGTTTACAAGATGTTAAAGAACGCCATCAAATACTGTCTGAGGGTGTTTCAGTTCAAAGCTCAACCCTTTCATCTCTTGATGAGGAACACTTTAATTATAATGATAAGGACATTTAATAGTATTGCTTGTAAATAGGATGTTGTGTTAGATTAGTAGTGGTGTACTGTTTTTGCAGTAGTAGTAGTAGTCATTTATGTCAGTCCTTATTGAAAGTCTTCCCAAAAAGTCACAAATAAGGCATAAAATGAAAGGGTAAAAATATAATTTGACCATAAAGTTTGGGCTAAAAGTTAAGATGGTTATATATTTGTATCAAATACTTACAGGCAACTCCTTCAATACTATATGTACACAAACAGAAACAGTTGTGTAAGGGTGTTTCATGCATTAGTAGACCATTTCAGTCTTGTTTTGTTTACCATTGATCGAGAGTAACAACATGGCCAAAATAAAGGAATAGAAGCTAGTGTCTGGAGAGGTGATTAATGAAGAAATCGGTCCGATGGACAGCAGAGGCGGCGAGGCATCACCTCCCACCTCCTGATCAACAGAAAACGCCTCTTCAGCATTTTCCTGACGCACAAGTGTCGTGTTGGACTTTTATTTGGATCACTGCGGTGCTTGGTATACATCCACGAAGACTAAGACACTTTGTTCTTGTTTAATGATGAATCCGGTCAGCACACTGGAAGAAATGCTGCTCAAAAATCACGTAAACGAATAATAAAAACAAGGTGTTTTCGCTCGTCTGGTCTTCAACCTTCCTAAATGTTCCCACACCACGCCGCTCCTCCGCTCCCTTCACTGGCTTCCAGTAACTGCTAGAATCCACTTCAAGACACTGGTACTTGCGTACCATGCTGTGAATGGATCTGGCCCTTCCTACATCCAGGACATGGTTAAACCATACACCCCAGCACATGCACTCCGCTCTGCATCAGCCAAACGGCTCGCTGCACCCGCACTGCGAGGGGGACCCAAGTTCCCATCAGCAAAAAAACGTCGGTTTGCTATCCTGGCTCCAAAATGGTGGAATGAGCTCCCCATTGACATCAGGACAGCAGAAAGCTTACACATCTTCCGGCGCAGACTGAAAACTCATCTCTTTCGACTCCACTTCGAGCAATAGAATGACTAACAAAGCACTTATATACTAACAAAGCACTTATATACTAACAAAGGACTGGCTTATCTAAAGCCTGTTGAGTAGCACTTGAAATGTTTTGGCTCTATGAAACCTGATGTACTTATATGATTCTGTTTTCTTCAAGTTTGTATCTTCTTGGTCGAATGCACTTATTGTAAGTCGCTTTGGATAAAAGCGTCAGCTAAATGCAATGTAATGTAATTTGATTGGACATTTATCCAGTTAAAACCGTTAAAACCGTCTGTGGTAACCGTCTGTGGTAACCGTCTGTGGTAACCGTAACCGTCTGTGGTAACCGTCTGTGGTAACCGTCTGTGGTAACCGTCTGTGGTAACCGTCTGTGGTAACCGTAACCGTCTGTGGTAACCGTCTGTGGTAACCGTAACCGTCTGGTAACCGTAACCGTCTGTGGTACAGAGAAGAGCTGTCATTAGAAGTAAAGTCAAAGCCATTTCTTCACACGGAGGGAAAGCAGCTAATCTCAGCCCTGACGTCTCTCAGCTTAGAAACATGTTGATCTGACACTAAACTGAGTCCCAGTCGCATTTCAAAGTGTTTCCCAGAGTCTGGAGGAGGAGGAGGAGGAGGAGGAACGTTGACAGAGCGTTCGGATCAACGTCTTCTGAGTTTCTACGTTAAGCTTTGAGGCCTGAAGGCCGGAGAGGAAATGCTGTTTCCTCTTTTCCTCTCAGAAGCCTGTGGGTGCTGGAAAATAAAGCAGTCCATCTCTTCTTTATAGTCTCTCTCCTCTCCTCTCTCCTCTCTCCTCTGGCTGGGAATGAGAAACCGGCTGGTGATCCGTTTCACTTTTACCTCGTTCTTGCAAATGT
The DNA here is from genome assembly GCF_902827165.1 of Trematomus bernacchii. Classification (NCBI taxonomy): domain Eukaryota; kingdom Metazoa; phylum Chordata; class Actinopteri; order Perciformes; family Nototheniidae; genus Trematomus; species Trematomus bernacchii. Next base: position 5,908,595 of record NW_022987839.1, on the reverse strand, counting down.
ACTCTCTTATTCTCGCTATTTGATATCCTCACGCTTTTATTTTGTACCTCCGTCATTTCCCTGTTTAACTTTCTACTCTATCTCCTTCATTCTTTTCATCTCTTTATTCCTTTCTCCTATTCATGGTTCATCTCTCGTCATGTCTTTTTTTCTCCCTGCCCATCAAAGGCTTGAAGAATTCACGTTATCTTTTCTCATTTCAATTTTTTCATTATGCTGGCTGAAATGGGCTTCCATAATTCCCTCATTTGGACCATCAGGTGATACATAATGGAGTGAATATAGTCAAATGTCTCACATCACAGAAGTTCCTTTGTGTTTTTTCAACAAATCACCACCGCCAGGAGACTTTTAACTTTCCTTTGAGAGACTTATTCAAATCAAATGAGACCCCGATTGGTTGAGTTAAAACCCCTGCTGGGTGGCTCACGACTTTGAGGAGACAAAACATTCACTGTATTTCAGTTTTGGTCATTCGCAGCAGCTTTTAATAGACAAAACACAGCTTTTAAGTGTTTGAATTGACATACGTTTAGCTGCTCTTGACAAAGATCTCCTGTGGCCATGTGAGGACTGAATGTTGTTTGTCAGGGCTATTGGTGGAAGTAGCATAGTTCAAACCACATGACATCTCGTAGGGAAGAGGTCATGGAGAGTTGTGCAAGCTCTAAAACAATTAATTAAACATCCAATACCCTAAATATGGATATATTTGCATACAAGATGGGAGCTTTGTATGCGAAAAGATCACAAAGTACAAAATATACCCATTATTCTGAAACACTTTATTATGCAAACACTCTCACACTAAGGTACATTGGCAATAAAGCAGTGGAACAAATGTGTTTCCACTCTGAGCAATTTTTGTTATATAAGATAAATTATGTATTTACATTAGGGAATTATAAAATACCTATTTCCGCCTGTGAACATTTAAATTGTGAGAGAAAACTAGGTACAATGTGGATATGAAAAGTCAAGATCAGTTCACCTTGTACCTTATGAGTTTCTTTAGTTGATGTTTCTATTGCTAAGCGTTCATCAAAGGAAGCAGTTTGAGATGTTTGAGAACTGACACTGTCTACACTTATCTCCACAAAAGCAAGTGATACAAAGGATGTACAATCGGTTCATATTCACAAAGTAAGGATATATACAGCACTAAATCTCCATTTCCATCCCACCACCAATGAACCCACAGGTTACAGGCTTTTAGGGGATTCTTCCCTGGTCCATGTTTCACACTTCCTCCAAGAGTCATGGAAATCTGCCTTTCTGTGTTTCCCTAATCCTACTTAAAGACTAACTAAAAAATATAATTCCTGGGGGAGGAAAGGGTTTTGTCTTAATCAAACACTGCTGTGGTTCATTTGAGACACAGCTTGCTGAATACACATTTAAAGGTCTCCTATTATACTGTTTTTCATCAATATATTACAGGTCTCAGATATATACAAAACATGCCTCTGAAGTGTTTGGCTCCAAACACCAAACAGATCATTGCAGCATCCCATCATCCCCTCTGTTTCAGCCCTGTTTCCAAAGTGCTGATTCTCTGTCTGTTACTTTAGATGAAAATAAGGAGCCCCTCCCCATGCCCCTCTGAGAGATATTTGGTTAAAAAGAACACAATTGTGCTCTAGGAGGAGATTCAGGTGATAAGGTGGGGGGGGGGGGTTACCTTGGTTGCTGATTGGCTAATGGTTACACAAGCCAAACAATCGTTATGACATCATAAAGTGGCCAAAATCTGATCAGCTCATTTTCAGACAGGTTTTTATATAAATGGATCAGGACAAAAAGAGAGAGAATCTTTGTTCCTGAAACTTTCAGAGTCTCTTTACACAGAGGGGACACATGTTGATGTAGAAGAGGGGACACATGGTGATGTAGAAGAGGGGACACATGTTGATGTAGAAGAGACATGAAGAAGAGGGGACACATGTTGATGAAGAAGAGACATGAAGAAGAGGGGACACATGCTGATGTAGAAGAGACATGAAGAAGAGGGGACACATGTTGATGAAGAAGAGACATGAAGAAGAGGGGACACATGTTGATGTAGAAGAGACATGAAGAAGAGGGGACACATGTTGATGTAGAAGAGACATGAAGAAGAGGGGGCACATGTTGATGTAGAAGAGACATGAAGAAGAGGGGACACATGTTGATGTAGAAGAGACATGAAGAAGAGGGGACACATGCTGATGTAGAAAAGACATGAAGAAGAGGGGACACATGTTGATGTAGAAGAGACATGAAGAAGAGGGGACACATGTTGATGTAGAAGAGACATGAAGAAGAGGGGACACATGTTGATGTAGAAGAGACATGAAGAAGAGGGGACACATGTTGATGCAGAAGAGACATGGAGAAGAGGGGACACATGTTGATGTAGAAGAGACATGAAGAAGAGGGGACACATGTTGATGTAGAAGAGACATGAAGAAGAGGGGACACATGTTGATGTAGAAGAGACATGAACAAGTGGATTTTCCATAATAGGTGACCTTTAAAGACAGACACAAAAATATCATTCCAGCTGGGAAAGGGTTTTACCTTAATCAAACACTGCTGTGGTTCATTTGAGACGACCAGTATATGGCACAGATTGCTGAATACATATTTAACAAGTTCCTCTGTTTGTGTGTGTTTCCAGTCTTTCCCAGGTAACAGTAATGCAGACAGTGTGGTTCAGTACAAACTGCAGCAGCCGGCCGTCGCTCGCTTCCTCCGCCTCCTCCCTCTGGCCTGGAACCCCAGCGGGAGGATCGGACTCCGGCTGGAGACCTACGGGTGTCCTTACAGTAAGACTTTTTTGTGTTCAATATTAGGATACATGTATTTGTTATCCTTGCAAGAATGGAAGTAGTCATCACAAACAGGTTCGAGGGACACATAGTTCCCCGAATAGTGTCCTTGACATGCCTTATATAAAAGAGAGTCTTACAGTCACAAGATGGAGGAATACCGGTTCAAAGCAGTATTCAATGTTTAGTTCAGATTAGCTCCACGTCAGAAATGATCATGCTTGTCATATGTCTGTCTCCATAGAGGCTGAATCATCATGTTAATCACATAGCTATCATATGCCTCAAACAGTCCTGATGCTCTTCTAGGTAATCATACATCCTGTCATGTACACAGCTACCTAGGGCCTTTGTTATCATGTGTACTCTGATATTAGAACAGTCCATTCAATATTTCCCCAACAAACCGCATGGACACTCGCCATGTGTAGAAACTGTTGGCTCTGTTTATTTCGTTTATTTATTCTCCTCCAAGAAAATGTGGTTTGCATCGAAGCTTTAAATCCCTACAACTGAGTAAACAAAGAGAGTCAACATCGCACCAATCAATATACACATTTATTTTAGTACGGGAACACATCACACCAATTAAATGTGTTGAGATAACAAACAGATACAAAGAACAGCAAACGCTCCCTGGCTGCCTTTTGTTTTTAAGTATTTACATATTTCACAACTCATTTACACATCGGTTATTAACAATAAAAACAACACGAATCACACATTGTGTTAACAGTTTCCTTTTCATTTCCCAGAATGCACAACATATTGGCAGGATCAGCCCCTGGCATCAACACACAGCCCACAAAAACACATGTTCTGATTCCTCCCACACAGTTTTAAAAATATTACAGTTTTATGATCTGTAATGGCTCCTTAAAGGGGACCTATCATGCAAAATGCACTTTTGTATGTCTGTTATACATCAACATGTGTCCCCGGTGTGTCGGGGAACTCACGCAGCGTCAGAAAATAAAACCCTCTCTCTTTTCCTCCGTACCCAAATCTCTAAAAACGGGGCTACAACGGAGCTGATCCAGATTTGCGTCCGATATGACGTCATATCTGAAATGTGGACCCACGGCCCTATCAGAAAAGTTGCTATCAGAAACAATGCCCGACTGTTTTGGACGTAATATGGTCGGTGTTTACATTAGCATCGCTAACACTCAGAGCTAACCTGTACTGGAGAGCATGTGTGTGAAGAAGCAGGAAATAAAAAGGAACTCACCTTGTGGTATAACCGGCAAGAGAGAAAGCCTTTGAGCTCCATACTGTTTCAGAAAGAATCCATGATATGGCGTTTCATCACGGCAGCATTTAGTTTAGACAGTAGCTGCCGGGTCCCGCATGAGCTCAGCCCCCTCCTTTTTTATTTATTATCAATTTATTATTTTTTTAAAGCTTTATACTAGGGCTGTCAAGTTAACGCGTTAATAACATTTTTTTAACGCCACTAATTATTTTAACGCGATTAACGCATGTGTATTTTTTGTCCTCGGCCGCCCCGTAGTTTCAGAGCGCATCGAGTTTAAAATACCATCTACAAGCTGATGCTGACAGCCCTGCTCCTGCTGCCCACAGACCACACTTCCACGCTCACCGGAGACTATTGGACTTCACTCAGTAATGACAGTTACCTCGGGGTCACAGCGCATTATTTTGACCCACAGTGGGAACTTCAGTCTCATGCTTTGACAGTTATGAAAACAGAGGAGCGGCATTTCGCCGACAACTGCGCCGAGCACTTCATGCAGGTAGCCAGATAGTGGGACAAAAAGTCAGCACACTCACCACGGATAGTGCGCGCAACATGATTGCAGCGTCCAGGCAGCTCCCGTTCGAGCATATATGCCTTGAGCTGCACATAGCTCCAACGATCCATCACAGTGTCTCTCCACACACACACACACACACACACACACACACACACACACACACACACACACACACACACACACACACACACACACACACACACACACACACACACACACACACACACACACAGTATTATTGTATGAGAGAGGTTCCAGGTTGAATTGAGGTGAATATTTGTAATGTTCAGGTTGTTGTGTTTAATATTCATGAGAATATTTGTCATTGTTCAAATGATAATAAACAAACATTTGCATAAAGCATATTTGTCCACTCATATGTTGATAAGAGTATTCAAAACGTGAAAAATATCCCTCTAAGGTACATTTAGAACAGATAAAAAATGTGCGATTAATTTGCGATTAATCGCGATTAACTATTTGAATCGACTGACAGCCCTACTTTATACATAAAATCAGCACTTTTGAAACAGGAAGTGAAACAGAGGGATATGAGGCATGGCTAGAATGGGTGGTCTGTTTGGTATTTTAAGCAAAACACTTCATAGACATGTTTTCTATATATATGTGTAGTGGCATCCAAGGTTTCCTTTTGCCACTATAGAGCGGGGTTGATGACACGCAATCCAGAGCAATAAGCAGCCGAAGGTTTTCAGTCAAAAAATGTAATTTATTAACAAAAAAGTATTGACTTAAATAGTCTCAAAATAACAAATCTAACTCAATATTTCGGCGATATACTTTCCTATATAAACTATACTTTGCAGTCCAATTTGCAACACTAATTTCTGTTCACAATTTGCGGTCGAAAAACTGTTCCGCTCCCCGTCTCATCAGGTCTCAGAGCCCCGCGGCTGTCCTCCATTAAATAAACACCGGAAGGTACAAGGAAACAGATCATATTTACGATTTAAAATAAACAATCATTTCATCAAAAGATATTCACCATGGCAATATAAATCATTTTACATCATTAATTCATTTATCAAATTATGAATCTAAATAATAACTTTGACTTCATTGTGGCTCTAACAATATGTATATATCTGAGACCTATGCTATTGCCTACAAATAGCATGATAGGTGACCTTTAATGCTATTGTATCTTGGCCAACAAACGGATGAATTACACTCTTACACTCAATGTTCAGTAGCTACTCTTAGTATATCTATATAAACATTCATTACATCTTAACTGACTTCTCTTCCTCCCTGGGTTGAAGAAGCAGGTGTTTGCTATATTCTGTCGTGTCAGCATTAAATCCCTGCTGTGTCTCCGCCTCCTTTCTGTTCTCACAGCTGGTTGTCCACTGCATTGTCCCTCGTACACACATCACACACATGAACATCAAAAGCAGCTCCGCACATCTACATATGTGCTCAGATACATTTATCAAACAGTAAATATGAATGTGCCAACATGATTTACATACAGTATGGACTTTCTGTGTCTTATATTGTTATTCCAGCTGTTAGCATCTGCATTATTCATTGTTGTATAACAAAGAAGTTTGTTTTACGCTGATTTGAGTTAATCAGGAAACACTGTATATCAAATATAGTAAATTGACTTGTCATCAATACAAAAAAACAAGCATTACATTTCCACCTTCAAACCTTTGTTGCATTTCATACCCGTCTCTTTCACTTTCCACATTTCAAATAGTTAGTAATAGGCAAAAAATATATATTGTTAAATAAAACTCAAGTGGCCCTCCCTTTTCCTCAGTGGGTTACTATTTTAAATGATTATATTATAATGTAAATTAAGAAAAATGGTCTCACTCTAATTTATTCATTGGTTTGTTTGATAAGGACGTACGAAATACTTAAAACACGCTGGAGCAAACAAAAAATGACAATGCTCCTTTTTCTAATTAGCACTAAGCTCAACGTACTGCAGAGGCTGAGAGGAATGAGCTGCTTTCTGATCATAAATCAAAGTATGGGACAAATGATCATTTTGAAGCTCATAGCGGTGCTAGATGAAGAGTAAAGAGATTCCCCAAGTGATTATAATTGATCCTGAGGGGAACATAAATGTGGAACCAAATGTTATGAAAATCACTCCGATAGTTGTCATGACATTCAATTAAATGTAATTAATTAAAAAGCTGAAATATCAACTTAAAGGTGGGGTAGGTAAGTTTGAGAAACCGGCTCGAGATCGCTAGAATTTGAAAATACACAACCGGAGAAAATCTGCCACTTCCTTACAGAGCCCCTCCTCCAACACACACGAACGCGCACATGACCAATGAGGGCACGAGATAAGTTTGTGCACAGATGGAAGGCTGACAGGCAGGTAGGCCATCCAGTTATTTTAGCCGGGCCGGCTAAAATGATTGGTCGTGCTTTTTACAGTACCACGGCTTCCACAGATGACATTTTTTAATGTATTTTTTGTCAAAGCACTTAAGATATTGATTGCTATCGGGATGTTAAGAGCATTCCATGGAATATAACAAAAAGTGTATCTCGAGCCGGTTTCTCAAACTTACCTACCCCACCTTTAATTGTCGTGTTGGGGTAAAGTCAGGGCATCACTAAGTCAGTTGTCTTTATCCTCTGGGGACCATGAACGTCTGTATATTTGGTGTACTCTTGATTTCATCAGTCTTCTGCAGCCTGTAGTTTAATATGTTGTGAGGATAATGCTAGTTAGCCTTGAAAATACTGTTAAATACTTTATTTATTTCCTACCTCCCAGCACTAATTCGAAGTAGTTCATTCATAACTACTTCCCCAAATGAAAAGTGGATTTATAATTGTTTTTGTATATATTTATGTCCCTTAAAACTGTGTCTGCTGCTGTCGCCTCTGGAAGATAAATGGATTATGAGAAACATTAAAAAGATGGATTTTAATAAATGTCCTGTAGTTATTTAAGGACACGGCGGATATATTAGTATTGTATTTCTATCAGCCGGCGTGACGGTTGGCAGAGGACTCTGGCTGAAACTAATGTAGCACGCTCAGCTGAATCCGCCTCGGAAAAACTAATGTCATTTTCTGAGATGAAATATATCTGTTGGCAGCAAACAGTTTACCATAGCGGGGAAAATGTGTCAAGCTTTTGAGACGACACAGCGAAACATTTCAGAATATCCCCTGGCAGGTATTAAATTAAATTGATATCATACAAAGGAATATCAAAAAGAGGATCACACTTAATCAAATGTTTAAAAACTATAAAAACGAAACATCTGTAGACATACAGTAACAACTCATGCACGTGTGAGTTCAGTCACAAAAACTAATATTAATAACTAAAAAGTAGTAACCCTTAGATGCGCGAGTGACTGGACCCCCTCTTCCATAAGTGGGTCAAAAAAGACCCGTATTAGAATAATATGTATTTTTATGACATTTTTGTCATTTTGGTTAAGAGAAATCACTTGTATAATATTTAGTATTGCATTTTGGTTCACATTAGAAATATTTTATATTTAATTTTTCACAATTTATAATTTTATAATTTTTTTTTACATTTAAAAAAACAAAAACGTTTTGAGCATATTGTCCCAAAGATCTCCGTTATTCTGAGACCCTCACAGTATTCCAGTCCCTTTTCAAAACTCATCTCTTCTCCTCTTGTCTACTCATAGCCCCCCCCCCCCCCCCCCCCAATCAATCCATGCCGGTTGATCAAGTTTGATAGTCCTATACCCCCCACCCTAACCTTCCCTTATATTGTAAAGCGATTTTGAGTCCTTGAAAAGCCCTATACAAATATAATATATTATTATTATTATTATTATTATTATTATTATTATTATTATTATTATTATTATTATTATTATTATTATTATTATTATTATTATTATTATTATTATTATACTGACAGGTATCAGATCTTGCTGTGTAAAATAATCTTCCTGAGAGGTGTCACTTGTGATGTAGTCTGTGTGGTCTACAGTGAATGTATTCCTGACAGCAACAGGTGATAAGAATCAAAGGTTCCCATAGGATCCCATAGAAAATGCATGCGGGTCATTTTTGACCCACTTATGGAAGCTTGGGGTACTAATACAAAAACTACAATTTCTTAAAATGTACATTTTAAAATGTGAATGGCATGATATCCAAAACATGTTTTTTGAGGAATAGCTGGAATATGAAATGATAAAAAAATGTAATTACAACGATACTTCAAGAATACCACCTCACCGGGTCCAAAAAGACCCACTTATGCATCTAAGGGTTAAAAGACGGTGTAAAGTTAGTGATACGTATTTTAATATATACATTTTGCAGTTTTTGTGCCAATTGTTTTTAGTTTTCTGGTCAGTAAACACATGATAAAAGATGAAGCTTTTATTCTGAAGGATAAGGGCTAGACGTCTTAGAGTTGTTGCTGCAATTCATATTATTCAAGATTATATATATATATATATATATATAAGAATCATTATATAAATCATACAATAAATATTTATCAGGAAAATGCAAAGGTTTTGCCAGTGAACACAAAATCCTAGTCCCTCTCCAATCGGAAATATTTTGCTTCTGCGGTCTGTTAGAAACATGTTTCAGGCAACTGTCCCTCAATGTGAGTCACGAACAACCTGTATTTGTTCTTGGGATGATTATAAGGACACATTATAAATCCTGGAAATAGTTTTAATATATAATTTGTGCGGTTTTGGTCCCAAATGTGTTATTGTTTGTGTCTGTAAACACATGTTAAGATATGGCTTTTATTCTGAAGGAACAGGGCTAGCAGTCTCACAGTTGTTCCTTTCATATTATATAAGATTATTATATATATTATAAAATTATAAAAAAAACCTGGGGGGACAGAGCCTTCTCCATCGCTGCCCCCACCCTCTGGAACTCCCTTCCACAACACATCAGAGACTGCACCGACCCCCCTTATTCTATTATATCTCGTTTGATCACCACTGTAAAGCGTCTTTGAGCACCTGAAAAAGCGCTTGGAAATTAAATGTATTATTATTATTAAAATTGAAATATTTAGTGTTTCTCTGGATAATGCAGACGTTCTGCCAGAGAACACAAAACCATATTTCCTCTTCAATTAAAAACTTTGCTTCTTGGGTTTGTTAGAAAAGTATCACAGTAGTATAACTCAGTATCTGCTGGATGTGTAAACAGGCAGCTGTTTGTCAATATGAGTCATGAACAAGCCCCCCAATCTGTTTTGGGGATCATTATTATCAGATACAACATAATATTCTAGTAAGAAATGTCGACTTTTAGTCCACAGAGTTGTGGAGTGGACTTAAAGTGTTCAGCTTCACTGAGGGATGACTCAGAGCTGCTTTTTAATCAGCAGGAAGTTCACTGATCAATCCAATAAGAGCGTTGCTGCAAGCAGAGCGGTCCAATCCTGCCGTTATCGAGTCAAAGACTTGCCAAGGCCTTTAAAAAACGTTCCGTCGGAGAGATTAGATGTAAGGCTGACGAGGAAATAGATGCTGAACTCAGCTGCTGCTCTTAAACACTTCAGTATTTACAGTCCAGTATTTACAGCATACACACACAACACACACTGATCACCTCTCCTCAGCCTGAACCCCCCCAGTAATAAACTAAATTAATTCCTCAGTCGTACTCAGCAGCCACAACAGGAAGAATTGCTGTCCAAATTGTGTTTGATTTGTAGTGTAGCGGGGACATTTTTAATCCATTTTGACACCTGATTATCTGTTGTGAGCTTAATTACTCTAAAGATGACAGTTTGTTCTTCCAACTGAGAGACAATATACAAATAACCCAAATTAAAACACACACATTGTAACCCGGTGCATGGGAAAGACGTTGAAGCCACTATTTGTCTTCAAACCAAAAAGAAACACAAGAACAAACTATCTCAAAATCAAACTGTCGCTAAGACACCAGGTAACAAATCGTATAAGTGCGAGAGTACATTGTCCAGACAAGATTTCTGTTTGTTGAGTTTATTTGCTTAGCTTTTACACCATCAAACAATACAAAGAACAATAGGTTCTACCACTTCTCCTGACCTGAAAGAAACTATATGCTTTTACGGGGCCAATAACTCCTCCACCTGTGTAGCAATAAACCCCAAATCCCATGGTGCCTGAAACTGCCTTCAAGACAAAAGCAACTACTATTTCCTCCAATAATGACAATACAAATCAAATGACTCTAAACAAGACGTCAATACAATTGTTAAGTTGTTTTTGGTTAAGGTTTGGATGTTTTGCTCTGACTCCCTCTGTCTCCCTTTCTGTCTTCCAGCCTCTGATGTGGTGAGTTTGGACGGCAGCAGCAGTCTGGTGTTCAGGTTGACCCCCGACCCGAGGCAGACGTCCAGAGAGGTCGTCTCTCTGAAGTTTAAAACCCTGAGGAATTCTGGGACGCTGCTGCATGCAGAGGGAGAGAGAGGGAGAGGACTCAGTCTGGAGTTAGAGAGAGGAAGGCTGCAGCTGCTGCTCAGACAAGGTACCTCACACAATATACTGATATCTACAGGGAAAGACTGATAGGTACTGACATCTTTTCAAACCTATTGATACGGTAAAGCGGAGTAAAACACAAGACTACTAACATTTGCAGAAGAAAAGGGGGCTACCATACCATAAAGATCAAAGAAGGAGAAAGCAACAGGTTCCAAAGGATGCTACATTTATAAGAGGATTATAACATTTGCAATACACGGATTTACAAATGTTCTAACATCATTTCGTTAGTATTGGTCCCGGTTGAAGGTCTAAACACATTGCTAGTATTTTTACACTTGTGTGAGTTATGTAGTCACTGTAGAGCTCCTGCATTCATGTCTTTATACAAATAGACATTTATTTAATACATTTTTTTATCCAGTAAGCCATGAGAACTTATCTAAGATGTTCAAAAAGGCCCATTACGCAATACAGGACAAACACAAACAAAGGTTGATTGTTGCATTCATAAGTAAACTTAAAGTGGACCTATCATGCTATATTTGAATAATATAGTGTATAGTGTATACCAATATAAGGCATATTTATACTTTATTTTTTTCAAAATACCAAACAGATCATGCATTTTAGCCATGCCTCATTTTGCTCAATTTGACATTTTTTAGCTCTGTTTTAGCAAGGGCTGATTCTGTGAGAACAGCACCACCTACAGGCCTGGCATATGTACTACATCGTCTCCAGCGCTTTCGAACGGCAATGGCCGTGGCTGTCTCCTCCTGATTGGTGGAGTTGGCCCAATAGCCGTAGCGCCACCGTCCTGACGTCAGGACAGTGTTCAAATCTGGATCAGTTTTTATCAGATCCGTTGCAGCCCCTTTTTTAGAGATTTGGGTATGGAGGAAAATAGAGAGGGTTGTGTTTTCTGACACTTGGTGAGTTCCCTGGAACACCGGGGACACATATTCATGTATAAAAGACGTACAAAAGTGCATTTTGCATGATAGGTCCCCTTTAAGTACTTACTGTAACATGAATATTTGGTTGGTTCTGTAAACTCATCTCTTCTGACAGTACACATAATATTTCCATCTGTATCTCCCAGCAGAAGATTTACTAACTACGACTTACACCTCTTTCTGATTTGGTACAAAAAAAAAAACTTCAGCTGAAAAAACACATTTGTATTTCTGACATGTAATCTGTGGGCCTCTCTGTGGGCGTACTGGTGGAGAACTTCTCTATAAGGTGGAGGACAATATAAACCCCCCTGAGATAACTTCTGATTGGTTGTGGTTGGGTGATATGGAAGACACGCACGCTGCCGCCTGATTGGTTTAAATCTCGGCTCTCGCTCCGCTGCTGCGTCTCTGTCTAGTTGCAGCTGTGATGGATGGTATCCGTTCACTGTAGCATGTGTTAGGGCCGGACTCTGTAGGACTTGATGCATGGCTTACAGACTGTGTGTGTGTGTGTGTGTGTGTGTGTGTGTGTGTGTGTGTGTGTGTGTGTGTGTGTGTGTGTGTGTGTGTGTGTGTGTGTGTGTGTGTGTGTGTGTGTGTGTGTGTGTGTGTGTGTGTGTGTGTGTGTGTGTGTGTGTGTGTGTGTGTGTGTGTGTGTGTGTGTGTGTGTGTGGGTCTGTTTAAGTAGAGGTGTGTTAGGCTGCCGTGCTGAATCATCACCATATGGCTCACCTCTCATTGGAGAACTCATCTGGCTGCTGAATACTTTCTCCATCCATCCATCAGTCGCTTTTTCCCTCTCTCCTTTTCCCATCTCTCAAAAGTTTCCCCCCCTTCTCTTCTCTACTTTTTCACCTTCTGTCCACCTCTCTGATATATATATATATTTCTCACAGATGCTCTTCATCCCAGCAATCTCACCGTTCTCCCTCCATTTCTCTCTCTGACATGTCTATCCTACCTCTTATCAATAAGCCACCCACTTCCCTCTACCCCTCTTGTTTCTCCTCCATCACCTCCCACAGAATGAAAACTTGATGAAAAAATGATTGGCCATCTTTAAAAAAAACGACATCTCAAATAGATGTTTTAAGACCCATTGTAAGACCCCTTAAACCAGTGGTTCTCAACTGGTCAGGCCTCGGGACCCACTTTTTTCCTTTGTCAATAAATCGCGACCCGAAATTTTGAACCACTCAAATCTATTCAACAAAAAATCGTGCTGTAATATACGCTTTTCAGCATACAATATTAATTAAAGTACAGTGCATATATCCCTTATATCCTTTCACAGAACTAAAGTTAAAAAAAGTTTTAATGAGATGATGGTCATCACTTTTCTATAATCAAAGCTGAAGTGTATAATAACATAAAAAGGCACACTTGTATTGTAATCAATAAAAAGGAATACTTGGAGCCAATCCTGTAAATTCACCACATGTGAAAAACATGAAGGGGGGGTCTGGGGGGCAGCCACTTTTGGGTCGCGACCCACCAGTTGAGAACCACTGCCTTAAACACTGACCTGCTGCTAAATGACATCACACATCACACGCTGACACTTTTATCTAAAGCGTGCATGTCTACAGTTTCACTTTATCAAATGTTTTTCAAACCACTGACCCTCTGATTTTTAGATGCTTATTACCCCCCCCCCCCCCCCCCCCCTTGTGCCCTGCTCACCACCTACATTTCTCATCACTTGCAAGCGTCTAAAGACACGATTCACAGAAGATAATGCGCTTTAATAATATTAAAAGCGCAGACAGTTTTGCAGCTCGGTGCAATTTGCCCTTTTGTTCAAGAGAGAACATGTTGCCTTTGCTCTAAGAAAGATAGGCAGAACAATGGATACTGCTGGCTACAGATCCTGATTGATTGACTGAAATGTTTCAAAACTTCAGGAAACATTTAAACATGACAGAGAGAACCGTATTCTGCATTCAATATGCCAGCCTGTCTGAGAGTCTTCTCTAAAGACTAGAACTCCTTCCGGTTCCTTCGACAAAAACGCAATGTCATTTCTCCATAGGATTTTGGAAAATAGCTGGAAATAAGGTCTGTGGTTGAAACACATTTAAGAGACGGATCACGTTTTGTTCAGCCGGATAATCTCCACATGTCTACCCTACTTTTATAATTTTCTAATCATAAATCTAGTCGCCAGAAGCAAAATGCTAATGTTATGCTATAAACGAACTACAGCAGGGTCGCTGCTTCAACGTCACGCCAACTTAAGATCCATATTCAAACATACAGACTCTAAATGGTACGAGTTGAAGCGTTTGTTTGAACAGTTTGCAGGAGGCAGGTACTTGCTTTCAAGCAGAACAGGACAATCAAACTTAGAGGAGTGTTTACGTGTTCGGTGTAATGACATACAACATCCTCGACAACTTCTGTAGTCCTATTTAGCCACTTGTTATCACCAGTGGGGTCACTGCTGATGTATTTAATGTCGTAGAACAAAACGTGATCCGTCTCTTAAATGTGTGTCAACCACAGACCTTATTTCGAGCCATTTTCCTAAATCCTATGGAGAAATCTCATTGCTTTTTTGTCGAGGGAACCGGAAGTGGTAAAACTTACTTCTGGGTTTTAGGACGCGTCACTGTGGCGCTCTATACTCTCAGGTCAGGTCAAAGAGCAGACTTACAGAATCGTACAGGTTACTATACTGTTTCTATATCTGTCAAACAAAGTACACTTTGACTTGACAGTGTGACACCGGACATATGTTGCTTATATGTTATTCTGATGTAAGTACCATTTAACTAGTGTTAGGAAAAATATCACTCGTCGCCGGCTTGGTCTTCAATATCAGGATACATGTATTTATTATCCTTGCAAGAATGGAAGTAGTCATCACACACAGAGCTGCGTGGGACAAATAGTTGCCAGAGTAGAGTCCTTGATATGCTTATATACAAGAGAGGGTGTTACAGTCAACAAGATGGAAGAATACTGGTTCAAAGCAGTATTCTGACATTAGTTCAGATTAGCTAAGGCCTGCGTAAGCAATAAACATGACAGTCATATGCCTATCGCTCTAGGGGCTGTGTCATCATGCCAATCTTAGGAACATAGCTATCATAACTTCAACGCAGTGTCTCATGAGCGTCACCCATGTAGTCATACATCCGGCTTCGTGCACAGCTACGCTATCACGTGCTACTCTGAGAACATTCAGTATTTTCCCGACAACTAGCTTTAAAGGATTTTGAATATTTCAGTAGGAAACTCGAGAGAAAAACAGACGGTCAGTATTCACAGGTTGTCCCATATGAACTGAAGATAACATCAACAGCAAAGTTCACTTATACAAAGACATCATTGGTTTTACATTAAAAATGTTGCTCACCTTTTTTGGTTGTTATTTTTTTCTTATTATGCTCACCATATGATTAAAAAAAGCTCACATATCGTTTTGATATCAGGAACAGCATGTACTTTCTTATCCTAATTAGGGATGCCAGAAACTGACCATGATCAAATTCGAAATTCGGACAGCCCTGGCGAATATTAATCGATTATTCGCCGACCCGAATCGAATTTTAAAAATAATTTTCGATTATGGAGACTGTAACAAATATTCGAAAAATCGAATAATCGCTGGCATCCCTAATCCTAATGTTAGGTTGACACCTCAATAAACCTTCACTCCCTTCCTAATCCTATACGGCCTTGTCCTCAAGTCTCATTCTATATTGGAAAATGTATTATATCATCTTCATTCCAGCACCTTCTTCTAGTAAATACTATATTGAGCCATATCCTATGATGCTTCCCTAAACCTGTATTGGCCTTTTTATGTGTGGCTTTACTCGATGCCATTTAATACATCTGATTTATTTTGAACACTGTCATATCGATCTCGACGTCTCTCTCCACTCGTTCAAACTGAAATGAAATAACCCATCACAATAAAATGTGTTAAAGGGCCCCTCTCATGCTGTTTGGGTTTTCCCTTTCTTTCAGTGTGTTATATAAGTTTGTGTGCATGTACAGTTCCCCACATTAACGCATGTGAACATGTCACAGTAGCAGAGGCACACAATACAAATATGAACCTGAAAATGAGCATATGTGCGCGCCTTTAACAGATAAGACTTCCTCTGCTTCACAAAGTCTACATCCTAACTTTCTCTCTCTAGATGAAGTGTTTTTTTTTCATCAAAGCCGCAGACAAATAAACCACTCTCTCTGTATATCAAAAATACATTTGTCCATCATCATCAAAGTGTCTCCGTTTCTCTCTTTGAAGTAGGAATGGTCTCTCCCTAAAGATTGCCTAATGCATTTTTAATGGTGACTGTGTTCTGCTCCTTCCCTCAGCAGAAACACAAAGTTTCTCTTCCAGTACTTCAGGGGGGATGGATCCACTGATTTGGACCGGCTTGTTGCTCATCTATCATTAATGAAGCCTATGTTTATTCTCCTTTTTTCAGCCATTATCACATACTTGGCTTTAGCTCTCAGTGCAAATACAATATGCTAGGGCTGTGCGATTATGGCAAAAATCCTAATCACGATTATTTTGGTCAATAATTGATATCACGATTATTAAAAACGATTATCCATTTACTTTGAAAACATCCATATATTGAAAAAAAAAATGTGAACAGTATGTTTTTAACAGTTGATTACCCTGAACTTTAAGTATAATTCAACAGAAAAAAAAAAAAAAAATTACATTTTTTTTTTTTTTTTAATAAAAATAATAATCGTTTTATTTCGATTACATTGTTTTCGTAATCGTTGCAAGCCAAAATCGTAATCGAGATTAAAATACGATTAATTGCACAGCCCTACAATATGCAGATATCCTGTGATCCTAATGAGAGGAGAAAGTTAACCTCGCTGTGACCCTCTCCATGGGATACTGAGGAAAGTGAAATATGTATACACAATATGGAGCATGGTGTGTTGTAGCTGTCATAAAGCCTGTGTGTCCTTACCAGCCTTCCCTGCCCTGAAGAAGAAGTGATCCTTCGTTGTGAAGAGTCTACTTTAAATGCGCTCCGCAGCAGTAGCCCCGCTGCGACAGAGTCCAACAGAGAGGCAGGAGCTGCGGGACAGTAGCCTAGAAGTGATCCTTCGTTAGCGTGAAGAGTCTGCTAACGCCCCCCCCGTCAACAACTTAAAAATTCTGGGCTATATATAAAAATTGCTGGCCCGCAAAAGTGTCTATTGGATACATTTTGGCCCTTGGACTAGTTGGTGACCCCTGGATGAAATGCTTTCATACTTAATAGAAGCATGACTGCTTATTAAGTATGAGGATTAGCAGACTTGAAAACACGGAACAAAAGTCAAATAACTTAAAACCAAATAAGTTTAATTGATCTCGTCTCGTTTCATGAATATGGATTATTCAGACGTTGCAAAGCAGCGATGTGTTGAATAAAATGCTTTCTCAGTAATTGCCGTTTCTCACTTTGTGATCCGTCTTAAATAATGCTCTCTTTGTGTCTGTGCTTCATCTTCTCCCTCCTCCACATCCTTGTTCATCTCTTTATTGGCTTTTGGTTCATCCATTGACGTCTGTATCTCCCTCTCACCCCTCATCTTCCTTCTTTTGCTCAACACCTTCCCTCCTCTTGACCTTTACCCGCCCTTTTCCTCCCTCTTCTCTGTGACGCCCTCCTCTCTTTCTTTTAACCCTATAGTCACCTGACTTTTTTCCCGCCTCTTCATCTTCATTTTCCTCCTCTCTCCTATGCTCCTGTACTCCCTCTTCTCCCCCTATTTCTCTTTTACCCACTTCTGTCTCTTCTTCATGCTCTATTTTCTCCTTTATCACCTCCCTCCTCCTTTTCCCCTGCTCTTTTTTCAGTTTAAGTTTATTAGCACAATTTAAAGGTAGGGTAGGTAAGTTTGAGAAACCGGCTCGAGATACACTTTTTGTTATATTCCATGGAATGCTCTTAACATCCCGATAGCAATGAATATCTTAAGTGCTTTGACAAAAAACCCATTAAAAAATGTCATCTGTGGAAGCCGTAGTACTGTAAAAAGCACGACCAATCATTTTAGCCGGCCCGGCTAAAATAACTGGATGGCCTACCTGCCTGTCAGCCTTCCACCTGTGCACAAACTTATCTCGTGCCCTCATTGGTCATGTGCGCGTTCGTGTGTGTTGGAGGAGGGGCTCTGTAAGGAAGTGGCAGATTTTGTCCGGCTGTGTATTTTCAAATTCTAGCGCACTCGAGCCGGTTTCTCAAACTTACCTACCCTACCTTTAAAGTAACCTTTTAAAGGAATATAGGGTGCAGAAACATTCAGAAAACCCACTCATTTGAAGCCATCACCTAAATAATGTTGATATTTCACAGAAAATAATTCCTTCTCCTGCATAATCAACCCAGTCTCACGGCATTTCGTGTTGTAGTCACGAAATTAATTTAATCTATTGATTCGTGTTCACCAACACGATTTTCACATTTTTTTCGTGTCACACAGAACGATTTTAAATGCAATGTATTTCTATTGGTAGTATGTTTCGTGCCTGCAACACGTCTTTTTGTCCGGTCGGATCTTGGAAGACCAGAAGCTGTGTGGTAAGCCTAACCCTATCCCTTTTATTTGAAATTGTATAATGTCTGAGTTTTTTTGCCGTCAGTGAGGAAAAGAAATGGCTCAGAGCCTCAGAATACTGAAATCTGTATTTTATGTCATCTTTTTTTCCTTCTAATTTGTTATTATTTGGTGCAGGCACGAAACATACTACCAATATAAATACATTGCTTCTAAAACCATTCTGTGTCAGAATACTTAAATCTGTATTTTTTTAAATGTCTTTTTCCTTGTAATTTGTTATTATTTACATTGCTTTTAAAATCGTTCTGTGTGACACGAAAAAAATTGCTAAATCGTGTTGGTGAACACGAATCAATAGATTAATTTCGTGACTATAACACGAAATGCCGTGAGACTGTGTTGGCATAATTGTAATCACTGGGACTTTTTTGTAGATATACAGTAGGCTTTTGCCATATTTCAACATAATTATGACCTCAGTCTTACGTTAGCGTAGCCTCAAAACAGCTAAAGCCTGGACAGCAGTTACTAGAAGTGTGCTACTGAGCTAAAGCTAGTTAGCAGCAAGATGCCGCCTTTCTCCACAGACCACAAACGTTTACAGAAGATTGCAGTGATTGAACCAAACATTTACTAGTTGGAATTTAACGTGGAAGTGAATGGACTATCTTCAACGACACCAATGCCTCAAATAGTGGACAATGGCATGCTAACATACAGCTAATTAGCTAATTATACCAACAACCAATTTCGTTGTTTATTCCTTGGCTTACCTCTGATCTACCCCACCCTTATTTCCCTCTTCTCTTGCAGGCAGGACTACTTCCTCTGAGCCCCGGCGTCTCTCCTCCCTCGGCAGCCTGCTGGATGATCAGCATTGGCATCATTTAGCGGTGGAGCGGCGCAGCGCTCACCTCAACCTCACTGTGGACAAACACACGGAGAGTATTCAGATCCCTGCAGAGTTCAGCCACTGGCACATCCAGCAGGTGGGGGAGAGGATGCCACTCTGACACAGAAACAAGCCCTTATACACATACTCTACGCATATGTTTCACAGGATCTGTTTTGTGTCTCCGTTTAGCTGATTGTCGGGGCAATCCAGTACCCCGTCTCAAAGAGGAACTTTCATGGCTGCCTTGAAAACCTGATGTACAACGACCTCAAGCTCATAGAGTTAGCCAAACACAAAGACCACCAAGTTACTGTCATGGTACGTCCCATTTTTACCATTTTTCTGAGATGTTAACTTTCCATGGTGGTGAAAGCCCATCATCATTTGCTAATAGTTCAATTGTTGTTAATGCTTTTCGGTAGTGGTCAGATGCTCCTCAGAAACATAACAGTATTGATCAGATATTACCTTTGAAAGGGTAGATCTATTGAAAATACCAGCCTACACATTTTCCGTGGCACCACATGCAGTTGTTTTTTATTCCTCCAATGTGGTGATGACAGATCACGTAATTCATTTGGGGGGAAAGCAAAGAGCTTTGATGTTCATCTCCTCAAACTCTCTGGGCCCTGAGCTTTTATTTGTTTTAGAGAGAACACAGCATCAATCGCTGGAGCTGCGCCACCTCAAATAAAAAAACTGGAGGCTAAATTTGGTTCTTATAAAAGATTCTGCTCAGTGTTATGTGTGACTTACTCTCTAGAAGAGGGTCTAACAAGGACACAAGTTACAGCTTTTTGGCTTCTCCGTTCCCTGTAGTGTGTTGCATAGGTTGTTGTGCATGTACATGGTCTGCAAAGGCTACATTCACAGAGTTTCGCTCCTCCCCCCATCCTTTGTTTACTTCTGGAAAATAGTGACATCACTGTGTAACACTCACGCTTCTATTGGCTAGTGCTCCAACACTTTGTACGTGATAGGCTAAGGGGGCGGGACATCTCTAAGCGGTAGACCAATCATAGAGAAATAAAGAGCTTTGTGAACATTAAAGCAAGGAGACATGTCCCAGTAGAGACACTACATACTGATATACACCTGAACATCAGCAGGAGAGGACTCTTTAAAGTAGAGACACTACATACTGATATACACCTGAACATCAGCAGGAGAGGACTCTTTAAAGTAGAGACACTACATACTGATATGCACCTGAACATCAGCAGGAGAGGACTCTTTAAAGTAGAGACACTACATACTAATATACACCTGAACATCAGCAGGAGAGGACTCTTTAAAGTAGAGACACTACATACTGATATACACCTGAACATCAGCAGGAGAGGACTCTTTAAAGTAGAGACACTACATACTGATATACACCTGAACATCAGCAGGAGAGGACTCTTTAAAGTAGAGACACTACATACTGATATACACCTGAACATCAGCAGGAGAGGACTCTTTAAAGTAGAGACACTACATACTGATATGAACCTGAACATCAGCTGGAGAGAACTCTTTAAAGTAGAGACACTACATACTGATATACACCTGAACATCAGCAGGAGAGGACTCTTTAAAGTAGAGACACTGAAAATGAAAATGAGCATATATAGCATGTATAACAAATGGGAATGTGTGTGTTTTCATACATCCTCATTTGGATGCTAACGAGCTGCTAGCAGGTTACTGAAGCTGACGACCGTTAACAAGGACAGTGAGTGATGAGAGGACAGAGGGCGATGCAAAGACTTACACCTCTTTGACTATTTTTAATAAGACCTTCATATTTTTCTATAATGACAACAAGTGGACCGAGCTCAATGGAGAGCAACTCTTAACCATTTCTGATATACAGTCTCTCATTACAGTTGAAGTGCAGAGAAGATAACAAAAAAGGTTTCATATGCATGGTGGATTTAATATAGGCTATAGTTATAGTCCTTTTAAGTATACACACCACTTTTGCCTTCTTAAAGGTACGATAACAAAATGAAGTGAAGCCTTGAATGATGTTTGTGTGTGAGGGGGATTTGGAGTGCGACTGCATGCCAGTGAATGGCTTTTGGGACATTTTATTGCTCACTTTTTACTTTATACTTTGCAGTGGTGCTGCTCCATGCGCCTCCATATTTCACTTTAACAGCTCCACAAAGGGCCATTAGATGCCATCGATGTTTCAGGAGCATTATAAAGATAGCAGGCTGATATTCCCAGCAGAGAGGACTGTAATATATTTCTGCTGCAGCCTAAGCAATAGACCTGGTGTCATTACCACTACTCAAAACAATGGGCCGCAGCGGAGCGGTGTATACAGTTCTGTTCACATACATACCGCCTCCCTTCACACCTCTCTGTTGTGTGACATTCATATTTTTCCACTTTGCATCCATTGCTTTTAATCTCAAGGGGACTTGCTGATGAGATCATTGCCCCAGAGGTCACATCGGCTACTGATTAATATTCATGTTTCTGTTGTGTTATCTCTCTAGTAATCATTTTCCTCTCCCTCCTCGTCCTCTCTCCGCTCTCAGGGCAATGTCACCTTTTCTTGTGCTGAGTCGGTATCCGTCGCCGTGACCTTCCCCGGACCCCAGAGCTTCCTCCAGTTGCCGGGGGCCACGCCGTCGTCGTCAGGGGGCGTGTCCGTCGGGTTCCAGTTCAGGACGTGGAACAAGGCGGGGCTTCTGCTGACCTTTGACCTGCTTCAGGGAGGGGGCGTGGCCTGGCTCTACCTGAGTGAGGCCAGAGTCCGGCTGCAGGTCCATAAAGCTGGCAGGGCGCTGCTGGAGCTCAGTGCAGGTCAGTCAAACTGCCTCAAAAAGTGAATGTCAAACCTTTTACAGCATGTTACCAAT
Organism: Trematomus bernacchii; assembly: GCF_902827165.1. NCBI lineage: Eukaryota > Metazoa > Chordata > Actinopteri > Perciformes > Nototheniidae > Trematomus > Trematomus bernacchii. The sequence continues at coordinate 5,886,303 of NW_022987839.1, read as the reverse complement.
AGAGCAATGCTGCAGTGACGCATTTTGGTAGGCTGACCTGGAAGTAAGTATCACAAGGGTTCCAGAAGTGCGTAAATGCTAACTAATTTTCCAGATTTTAAGATGAATTATTTCACCACTTTCCAAAATCCACTTTTTCATGTCTCTTCTACATCAACATGTGTCCCCTCTTCTTCATGTCTCTTCTACATCAAAACGTGTCCCCTCTTCTTCATGTCTCTTCTACATCAACATGTGTCCCCTCTTCTTCATGTCTCTTCTACATCAAAATGTGTCCCCTCTTCTCCATGTCTCTTCTACATCAACATGTGTCCCCTCTGTGGAAAGAGACTCTGAAAGTTTCAGGAACAAAGATTCTCTCTCTTTTTGTCCTGATCCATTTATATAAAAACCTGTCTGAAAATGAGCTGATCAGATTTTGGCCACGTTATGATGACATAACGATGTTTTGGCTTGTGTAACCATTAGCCAATCACCAACCAAGGTAACCCCCCCCCCCCCCCCCCCCCCACCTTATCACCTGAATCTCCTCCTAGAGCTCCATGTAGCGTGTTCACACCGGAGTACTTTTCCCCGTACTTTTCCCGTTTAGTTCCGTTAGTACCCCTTATGTCGCGTTCACACCAAAAAGAGCACTTAATCTCGGGAACTTTTACCCACATTTTTAGTGCCTGCTGAGAGATGGTACTCTCCTGGGGGAAAAAAGTGCCCCAGTTCTGATTGGCTGGGCGAATTGCAAACCACGCCCCGTAAAACTCTGAAATGTTTTGTAGAGCCGCCATTTTATTATCCTGGCATTAGCATTATTAGCATTAGCATTCGCCCAGCGCACAAACGCAGAGAGACTAACTTATGGCAACACAAAATAAAACATGGGAGCGGTGGAGATGAGGAGGTGTCGGCGTTCTGGCGATTTACTCGGAAGGCTTCAGTAGAAGCTGCTGGGAGTCCCAGCAGCTTCTACTGAAGCCAGTCCCCAACTCCGGGGACTTCCGGCCGGGGACTCCGGGTGGCAGTATACGTCGTGAAGTGGTTTGCGGCCTGCCAGTAAACCCAAAGCAGAAGAAGACGAAGTGACGTCAGCGGCTCATTTGTGTAATCTTACCTCAGGGCACTTATTCCGGTGTGAACACGATCGGCTCTTAGTTCCATAGGGGAACTAAGTGCTGGGAACTAAGTGCGGCAAAGTACTTGGTGTGAACGCGGCTATTGTGTTCTTTTTAACCAAATATCTCTCAGAGGGGCGTGGGGAGGGGCTCCTTATTTTCATCTAAAGTAACAGACAGAGAATCAGCACTTTTGAAGCAGGGCTGAAACAGAGGGGATTATGGGTAATGCTGCAATGATCTGTTTGGTGTTTGGAGCCAAACACTTCAGAGACATGTTCTGTATATATCTGACACCTGTAATATATTGATGAAAAACAGTATGATAGGGCACCTTTAATAGCTAAACATCCTACTTATAACTAATATAAACTTCACCCCGAATAGATACATTTTTAATGAGGATGGAAATATTTCATCTGACTGTTTAACACTGTTTTAAAAATCCTCCATAATTGAAAAAGCAGATGATGATAATAATGATTATTTTGTTATGTTTTCCCAGGTTCTGCTCTGAATGACGGTCAGTGGCATTCGGTGGATCTGAACTCCAGGCGAGGTCGTCTGAGCATCATCGTGGATAAAGAGGAAGGAGGCAGCGCTCACGCCACTCCTTCATTTCCTGTCACTGTAGAAAGTCACCTCTTCTTTGGTGGTAAGAGGAAAATAAGTCGTCTCAAAGTCTGAATTAACTTTCAACGGCCAATCAAATGGAATTTATAGGACTGGGATATTCAAGCTGTAGAAAATGAAAGTAGTAAGAGTAGTTTTGCTACAAATAAATAAATGACTTTAATAACGTGCTGCAGTAGGTATTCCTAATTCATTAATAATTATATTACTGCCCTTTTTTGTCTGGATTTTTATTTATTTCCTGTTTCCAAGGCCAACCTATTATATATATTTTGAATAACTTTTTCAGCACATGCAGTTAAATGGTGTCTTTTCATCGATATGACGCTACTACCTCTTCAGATTAAACTTCAAGGTTCTTACGGTCATTAAAAACCTGGAAAAGTCATGGAAATTCAAAATGCAAATTCGAGGCCCTGGAAAAGTTATGGAAATGTAACTAAAGTTGCATCAAATATCATTTATATTTTAGCTAATCGCCGAAATAGTAATACTATAATGATAATACATACTGTATCGTATAGTAATGAAACGTAAAATGGCATTTAACTGACGAGGTATTTTGCTGGTGAGAGATTTTAGTTGCCTTAGCGTGTAGAAGCTAGTAAGCCTACTATTTGATTTGCTTTAGATAGGCACGACATGTTTCATATGCAGACCTTATTTTCCTGTTCCATGTTATAATAAACCATTTTCAGTGGTACCTACTGCTGAGAAAGAGTCATTTTTTTTGGTCATGGAAAATTAGGTAAAGGTCCTGGAGAAGTCATGGAGAAGTCATTGAAAATCATTGGTGAAAAAGTGTATGAACCCTGAAACTTGAATACTACATTTTAAGTTGCAGTTAATGCAGTAGTGCTGTAGACTAACTGATGTATTATAATTTGATATCAACATTTGCCAGGAAAGATTTGTATACATATTTAAACTTCATAATATCTTTCTGTATTTTACAGCTTGTGACGTCAATACTCACATCTGCAATCTGTGGCTACATTTAGCTTGTGGCTGTTTCATACTTAAAGTCATAAGTCTGCATTATCTTTCCCTCTCTCGTTCCTCTCTTTATTCTGTCCTTTTATCCTCCTCTCTCTCATCTCTCCCCTCTCTCTCATCTCTCCCTTCTCCCCGGTCTTTTTTATTTCCTTCTGCCTCCGTCTCTTTAATCTCTTTTGTCCTCCCTTTGCTCGGCCGTATTGCAGTCCAGGCATGTTCTTTAACTGCCTTAGGCTTTTTATCATCCTGCACACACACACACACACACACACACACACACACACACACACACACACACACACACACACACACACACACACACACACACACACACACACACACACACACACACACACACACTTTTCCAAATGGACTACTAAGTAGAACAAAATACCTCCGTTCATTTGATAAAGGCTTGGCCTATTTTTGCACTATTCCAGCCACTTGAGAATACCCAAATCACAGCTCAACTCTCAGTGTGGCAGAATACCAGTTTCACATAATATAACTCTTTAGTAAATAACAACATGTATATTTAACCATATGCAACGTTTGACCAATAGTCCTACAGTAAATAACTGTGGTTTAAGCCCAAACTACTTTTGTGCCACGAGTGTCCATAATACTCAAGCCATAAAGAGCTTAACTGTGAGTCTCTTTAAGAGAAAATCCCTTTAGAATCTAAATAAAGGATTTTTATTATTGGCCATAACACTTTTTTTCATCCAAGGTTCACCTTCCTCTAAATATGAAGACAAAACCAACATGACAGCATTCAAACTTCCTTCTATTATGAACATTTTTACATGTGACTTTCCTCACTGTTGTCCTGTTGTCCTGTTGTCCTGTTGACTGTAAACGCTGTCTTTGCTTCCATCAGGTTGTCCGGCTGAAGAGGACCGTCAGGAATGCAAAAATCCCTTCAACATCTTTCAGGGCTGCATGCGTCTCCTCAGTGTGGAGAACCAGCCCGTGGACCTGATGAAGGTGCAGCAAAGGCTGCTGGGAAACTACAGCCACCTGCAGATCGACATGTGTGGCATCATTGACAGGTCAGAACCACCTAACCCATTCTCATTAGTCTACCATCAGACAATCATTTGACCCTGCCTGCCATGGCGCTTGTTACTACTGTATCTTCACTTTTGAGTTTTATAAATATGTTGACAGAAACTAAGTGCAAGTAAACCCTTGCTTATCACCGCTTGGGACCTGCTTCTTTCATACATGGGTGATATGTTTTATATATGTCACTGTATCTGCGTCATACTTCCTGAATGAAAAGTGAACTTTAATATTAGTCAAATATGAAGAAGTTAAACTTTAAACATCCATGACTTAAACACTTTATCCAGGATAAAAGCCACATAGCTGCACCTGCAAGGTGAATACAGCTGGTGAAAGAAAAAGTGTTTGAATGCGTACATTAACAGGTTTATGAAATCACTGCCCCGTCCAAGACACGAGTGGATCTGACTTTAATTACATTTGACTCGAGTGTTTCGTCAACTTAATGTGTTGCTTAAAATAATACTTCTGCATACAGTATGTGACACTGTGAGTGTTGCACGGCCAGATACGGCTCAAGAAGCTGACTCAAATAAGGAAATATATGATACATTATGATGTGATATGAATGATAATGGGACACATCGACGTCTGCACTCACAGTGCCGCGGACTGTACTTAATGTTACTTTGATCCGGTTACTTATGTCGTGGCAGATATTTAAGTAAGCTTTCTTAACGCTAATGTTATAATAGTCAGATTGTTCTGAAGATGGGAGGGGATATTCTATTAATTTTCACGTTCACACAGTCAGTTGATTTTTGCCGGCCGTCTTTCCTGCAACGGCAGTTTTTCTGTATTCCCTCTATCCTGTAATATGACTTGATCGCTTTAAACTCCGCACACGGAGCTCTGATTGGTCAGCAGGCGGTGCTTTCACTGAGTTGATCTCTTAGCCTGCAACCTGTTAGCCGTTCAGCATAAGTTACCATGGAGATCTAGCTCGGTAAGAAGAGAACCAGCGTCGTAGGACCGAAAACCCAGAGTTTTCCCTGCATTTAGCTCGCTAAGCGAAAATCCGGCTTCGTAGTACAGGGGGCTATACTACGAATCAAGATTTTCGTTTAGCAAGCTAACTTCAGGGGTTTCCGGTCCTACGAAGCTGGTTCACTTTTTAGCGGGCTAGATAACTTATTCTGAACGGCTATCCTCCGGAGCAGGATAGGTTCCAGGATAAAAGCACTGCCTGCTGACCAATCAGAGCTCAGTGTGCGGAGTTTAAAGCGATCAATTCATATGACAGGAGGAGAAAGGAAATACAGTTTAAACTGCCGTTGCAGGAAAGACGGCCGGCCAAAATCACCGACTGTGTGAACGTGAAAATTAATAGAATATCACCTCCCATCTTCAGAGCAATCTGACTATTATAACATTAGCGTTAAGAAAGCTTACTTAAATATCTGCCACGACATAAGTAACCTACAGTCCGCGGCACTGTGAGTGCAGACGTCGATGTGTCCCATTATCATTCATATCACATGATATCACATCATAATGTATCATATATTTCCTTATCTGAGTCAGCTTCTTGAGCCGTATCTGGCCGTGCAACACTCACAGTGTCACATACTGTATGCAGAAGTATTATTTTAAGCAACACATTAAGTTGACACTCGAGTCAAATGTAATTAAAGTCAGATCCACTCGTGTCTTGGACGGGGCAGCAGTGATATCATAAACCTGTTAATGTACGCATTCAAACACTTTTTCTTTTACCAGCAGTAGCCTATTCACCTTGCAGCTGCAACTATGTGGCTTTTATCCTGGGTAAAGTGTTTAAGTCATGGATGTTTAAAGTTTAACGTCTTCATATTTGTCTAATATTAGTTGACTTTTCATTCAGGAAATATATGACGCGCTGCGCTGTCAGTACACGGCTTGTCCATGTTTGTGATTGGTCGAATGCTCCAAATACCACCCCTTTTATGTGAACGCGCACCTAACTAGATAGGACACGGCTGGCTTGCGGTCGAGGTGATAGCCAGCGTCGTAGGACAGTTTAGCGAGAGCGTTTTTTTTTTTTGGATTTAGTCAACCGGATAACTCAAAACATATCCAGGATATGTTGAACTAGATTCGTAGTATACCCCCCAGGCCTCTGCTTCTCCCTTACATTTACTATGCAAATATGTCACTGTATCTGCAGAAGCTAAGAATTTACCAGGAGTGGGGTTTGAACCCACGAGGGCTACTGCCCATTGGATCTTAAGTCCAACGCCTTAACCACTCGGCCATCCTGGTGAGGATGAACAGAGGGTGTTTCTCAATCGCGAGTACGCTTGCTTGGTAGCACATGTCTGCCGAGCATCTTGCTTCAGAAGCGAGGCAAGAATCCTTCCTGGCATTCGGAAAACAAAGTGTGGAACACGCTAGCAAGTGTGCAGGTGTGCGTCATATGAGAGGCCCCGCCTTACATTTTCCGCCACAGATTTGGCGAAATTGGTCCGTGCGCAAAGCATTGTGGGGATTTTAAGACCGCGGAGTCTACTCATGTGCAGCCTCGATATCTCTCCAAACGGAGTACGCCGGGCTCGGTAGATTTCCAAGTATGCTGGAGATTGGAACAGTCCTTCGGCGGCACTCGATGACGTAGTATGCTTGAAATAGTGGCTCTGAAGCAGCTTTACTCGAGATTGAGAAACACCCAGTAAATACTGTAGATTGTAGAACATCAAATGAATCCATGGTCAAAGGTCGAGAAAATATATAAATGACAAAGATCCTTCATGATCGCCTGTTGGTGTTTTTATCATGTTCTGTTGCTTTTACCTCTTAGAATATTTAACTAATTGTATGGTGTCCTTGGGTGTCATGAAAGGCGCCTTAAATATAATGTATTTGTATTATTAGATACCTTAACTATTCAAACTGTGCAGGACAGTTGAGGACATTTGGAAACAGACTGATTAATAGTTGACTGTTACTTATCTACAAACTTCTTTTTTTTACTTCATCATTTGCTATTGACATTTGTTGTGTTCAAGGGACCTGCTTCTTGTGTATCTGCAGAAGCTAAGAATGTACCAGGAGTGGGGTTTGAACCCACGAGGGCTATTGCCCATTAGATCTTAAGTCCAACGCCTTAACCACTCGGCCATCCTGGTGAGGATGAACAGGAAATAGAGAATCAAATTAATCCATGATCAAAGGTCATGAGAAATGATATTAAGTCGTGCTTAACTATTCAAACTGTAAAAGAAACGATGTAGGAAATGGAAACAGACAGATTAATAATGAACTGTTTTTTACAAACTCAATATTTTTTTACTTTGTCATTTGCTAATAATTGCTATTGCCATTTGGTGTGTTCAAGGGACCTGAGGCCTGTACTATGAATCCAGTTCAACAGACCCTGGATATGTTTGAGTTAGCCGGCTTACCTAATCCAAAACAAACGCGCTCTCGCTAAACTGTCCTACGACGCTGGTTATCAACTCGGTAACTCAAGCCAGGGTTTCTCTGTCCGGCTGAGTGCGCGTTCACATGAAAGGGGCGGGGTTAGCAACATTTGATCAATCACAAACATGGACAAGCGTACTGACAGCGCAGCGTCATACTTCCTGAATGAAAAGTGAACTATAATATTAGTCAAATATGAAGAAGTTAAACTTTAAACATCCATGACTTAAACACTTTATCCAGGATAAAAGCCACATAGCTGCACCTGCAAGGTGAATACAGCTGGTAAAAGAAAAAGTGTTTGAATGCGTACATTAACAGGTTTATGATATCACTGCCCCGTCTAAGACACGATCTGACTTTAATTACATTTGACTCGAGTGTTTCGTCAACTTAATGTGTTGCTTAAAATAATACTTCTGCATGCAGTATGTGACACTGTGAGTGTTGCACGGCCAGATACGGCTCAAGAAGCTGACCCAAATAAGGAAATATATGATACATTATGATGTGATATGATATGAATGATAATGGGACACATCGACGTCTGCACTCACAGGACTGTACTTAATGTTACTTTGATCCGGTTACTTATGTTGTGGCAGATATTTAAGTAAGCTTTCTTAACGCTAATGTTATAATAGTCAGATTGCTCTGAAGATGGGAGGGGATATTCTATTAATTTTCACGTTCACACAGTCAGTTGATTTTGGCCGGCCGTCTTTCCTGCAACGGCAGTTTTTCTGTATTTCCTCTATCCTGTAATATGAATTGATCGCTTTAAACTCCGCACACTGAGCTCTGATTGGTCAGCAGGCGGTGCTTTCACTGAGTTGATCTCTTATCCTGGAACCTGTTAGCTGTTCAGCATAAGTTACCATGGAGATCTAGCTCGGTAAGAAGAGAACCAGCGTCGTAGGACCGGAAACCCAGAGTTTTCCCTGCAGTTAGCTCGCTAAGCGAAAATCCGGCTTCGTAGTACAGGCCTCTGCTTCTCCCTTACATTTACTATGCAAATATGTCACTGTATCTGCAGAAGCTAAGAATTTACCAGGAGTGGGGATTGAACCCACGAGGGCTATTGCCCATTGGATCTTAAGTCCAACGCCTTAACCACTCGGCCATCCTGGTGAGGATGAAGAGGAAATAGAGCATCAAATTAATCCATGATCAAAGGTCATGAGAAATGATATTAAGTCGTGCTTAACTATTCAAACTGTAAAAGAAACGATGTAGGAAATGGAAACAGACAGATTAATAATGAACTGTTTTTTACAAACTCAATATTTTTTTACTTTGTCATTTGCTAATAATTGCTATTGCCATTTGGTGTGTTCAAGGGACCTGAGGCCTGTACTATGAATCCAGTTCAACATACCCTGGATATGTTTGAGTTAGCCGGCTTACCTAATCCAAAACAAACGCGCTCTCACTAAACTGTCCTACGACGCTGGTTATCAACTCGGTAACTCAAGCCAGGGTTTCTCTGTCCGGCTGAGTGCGCGTTCACATGAAAGGGGCGGGGTTAGCAACATTTGATCAATCACAAACATGGACAAGCGTACTGACAGCGCAGCGTCATACTTCCTGAATGAAAAGTGAACTATAATATTAGACAAATATGAAGAAGTTAAACTTTAAACATCCATGACTTAAACACTTTATCCAGGATAAAAGCAACATAGCTGCACCTGCAAGGTGAATACAGCTGGTAAAAGAAAAAGCGTTTTAATGCGTACATTAACAGGTTTATGATATCACTGCCCCGTCCAAGACACGAGTGGATCTGACTTTAATTACATTTGACTCGAGTGTTTCGTCAACTTAATGTGTTGCTTAAAATAATACTTCTGCATACAGTATGTGACACTGTGAGTGTTGCATGGCCAGATACGGCTCAAGAAGCTGACTCAGATAAGGAAATATATGATACATTATGATGTGATATGATATGAATGATAATGGGACACATCGACGTCTGCACTCACAGTGCCGCGGACTGTACTGAATGTTACTCTGATCCGGTTACTTATGTCGTGGCAGATATTTAAGTAAGCTTTCTTAACGCTAATGTTATAATAGTCAGATTGCTCTGAAGATGGGAGGGGATATTCTATTAATTTTCACGTTCACACAGTCAGTTGATTTTTGCCGGCCGTCTTTCCTGCAACGGCAGTTTTTCTGTATTTCCTCTATCCTGTAATATGACTTGATCGCTTTAAACTCCGCACACTGAGCTCTGATTGGTCAGCAGGCGGTGCTTTCACTGAGTTGATCTCTTAGCCTGCAACCTGTTAGCCGTTCAGCATAAGTTACCATGGAGATCTAGCTCGGTAAGAAGAGAACCAGCATCGTAGGACCGGAAACCCAGAGTTTTCCCTGCAGTTAGCTCGCTAAGCGAAAATCCGGCTTCGTAGTACAGGCCTCAGCTTCTCCCTTACCGTGTGGAGGGCATTTATTATGCAAATATGTCGCTGTATCTGCAGAAGCTAAGAACTTACCAGGAGTGGGGTTTGAACCCACGAGGGCTATTGCCCATTGGATCTTAAGTCCAACGCCTTAACCACTCGGCCATCCTGGTGAGGATGAACAGAGGGTGTTTCTCAATCGCGAGTACGCTTGCTTGGTAGCACATGTCTGCCGAGCATCTTGCTTCAGAAGCGAGGCAAGAATACTTCCTGGCATTCGGAAAACAAAGAGTGGAACACGCTAGCAAGTGTGCAGGTGGGCGTCATATGAGAGGCCCCGCCGCCTTACATCTTCCGCCACAGACTTTGGGGAAATTGGTCCGTGCGCAAAGCATTGTGGGGATTTTAAGACCGCGGAGTCTACTCATGTGCAGCCTCGATATTTCTCCAAACGGAGACCGCCGGGCTCGGTAGATTTCCAAGTATGCTGGAGATTGGAACAGTCCTTCGGCGGCACTCGATGACGTAGTATGCTTGAAATAGTGGCTCTGGAGCAGCTTTACTCGAGATTGAGAAACACCCAGTAAATACTGTAGATTGTAGAACATCAAATGAATCCATGGTCAAAGGTCGAGAAAATATATAAATGAAAAAGATCCTTCATGATCGCCTGTTGGTGTTTTTATCATGTTCTGTTGCTTTTACCTCTTAGAATATTTAACTAATTGTATGGTGTCCTTGGGTGTCATGAAAGGCGCCTTAAATATAATGTATTTGTATTATTAGATACCTTAACTATTCAAACTGTGCAGGACAGTTGAGGACATTTGGAAACAGACCGATTAATAGTTGACTGTTACTTATCTACAAACTTCTTTTTTTTACTTCATCATTTGCTATTGACATTTGTTGTGTTCAAGGGACCTGCTTCTTGTGTATCTGCAGAAGCTAAGAATTTACCAGGAGTGGGGTTTGAACCCACGAGGGCTATTGCCCATTGGATCTTAAGTCCAACGCCTTAACCACTCGGCCATCCTGGTGAGGATGATCAAGAAATAGTGAATCAAAAATAATCCATGGTCAAAGGTCATGAGAAAATATATTAAGCATATGGATACCTTAACCATTGAAACTATGCAGGAAACGGAAACAGAGCGATTAACAGTTTTTTTTTTATACAAAGTCAATTCTTTTTTTACTTTTTAATTTGCTAATAATTGCTATTGCTGCTTCTGTTTTTCAAGGGACCTGTTTCTCCCTTACCGTGTGGAGGGTGTTTATTATGCAAACAAGTTGCTGTATCTGCAGAAGTTAAGATTTACCAGGAGTGGGGTTTGAACCCACGAGGGCTATTGCCCATTAGATCTTAAGTCCAACGCCTTAACCACTCGGCCATCCTGGTGAGGATGAACAGGAAATAGAGCATCAAATTAATCCATGATCAAAGGTCATGAGAAATGATATTAAGTCGTGCTTAACTATTCAAACTGTAAAAGAAACGATGTAGGAAATGGAAACAGACAGATTAATAATGAACTGTTTTTTACAAACTCAATATTTTTTTACTTTGTCATTTGCTAATAATTGCTATTGCCATTTGGTGTGTTCAAGGGACCTGAGGCCTGTACTATGAATCCAGTTCAACAGACCCTGGATATGTTTGAGTTAGCCGGCTTACCTAATCCAAAACAAACGCGCTCTCGCTAAACTGTCCTACGACGCTGGTTATCAACTCGGTAACTCAAGCCAGGGTTTCTCTGTCCGGCTGAGTGCGCGTTCACATGAAAGGGGCGGGGTTAGCAACATTTGATCAATCACAAACATGGACAAGCGTACTGACAGCGCAGCGTCATACTTCCTGAATGAAAAGTGAACTATAATATTAGTCAAATATGAAGAAGTTAAACTTTAAACATCCATGACTTAAACACTTTATCCAGGATCAAAGCCACATAGCTGCACCTGCAAGGTGAATACAGCTGGTAAAAGAAAAAGCGTTTGAATGCGTACATTAACAGGTTTATAATATCACTGCCCCGTCTAAGACACGATCTGACTTTAATTACATTTGACTCGAGTGTTTCGTCAACTTAATGTGTTGCTTAAAATAATGCTTCTGCATACAGTATGTGACACTGTGAGTGTTGCACGGCCAGATACGGCTCAAGAAGCTGACTCAAATAAGGAAATATATGATACATTATGATGTGATATGATATGAATGATAATGGGACACATCGCCGTCTGCACTCACAGTGCCGCGGACTGTACTTAATGTTACTCTGATCCGGTTACTTATGTCGTGGCAGATATTTAATTAAGCTTTCTTAACGCTAATGTTATAATAGTCAGATTGCTCTGAAGATGGGAGGGGATATTCTATTAATTTTCACGCTCACACAGTCGGTGATTTTGGCCGGCCGTCTTTCCTGCAACGGCAGTTTAAACTGTATTTCCTTTCTCCTCCTGTCATATGAATTGATCGCTTTAAACTCCGCACACTGAGCTGCTGATTGGTCAGCAGGCAGTGCTTTTATCCTGGAACCTATCCTGCTCCGGAGGATAGCCGTTCAGAATAAGTTATCTAGCCCGCTAAAAAGTGAACCAGCTTCGTAGGACCGGAAACCCCTGAAGTTAGCTTGCTAAACGAAAATCTTGATTCGTAGTATACCCCCCTGGCCCCTGCTTCTCCCTTACATTTACTATGCAAATATGTTGCTGTATCTGCAGAAGCTAAGAATTTACCAGGAGTGGGGATTGAACCCACGAAGGCTATTGCCCATTGGATCTTAAGTCCAACGCCTTAACCACTACCACTCGGCCATCCTGGTGAGGATGAACAGGAAATAGAGCATCAATCTGATCCGTGGTCAAAGGTTGTGAGGTTGAGAACATATATAAATTACATAGATCCTTCATGTTGGTGTTTTTATCATGTTCTGTTGCTCTTAGAATATTTAACTAATTGGGTGTCATGAAAGGCGCCTTAAATATAATGTATTTGTATTATTAGATACCTTAACTATTCAAACTGTGCAAGACACTTGAGGAAATTTGGAAGTCCAACGCCTTAACCACTCGGCCATCCTGGTTCTTTGTGCTAGTCAGAATACTCCATATTGCCCAAATAATTATGGCACAAATGCCTAAGAGTAGAGCGTAAATCCAAAAATGAAGAATTTACTTCCCAGCTCCATGAATCTATTACTCTTAATTAGTTGACTTATTTGAAATCATGCATGAAAACATGTCATACTGTTTCCTGAAAGCCTTGGAACAACCGATGTGGCAGATAGTGATTGAGCTCCCCACCAGATCTCAGGTCTGATGGCTTAACCTCTTAAATAACCAGCCACCCTGGTTACTTTTTGTGTCATTAGTAAAGCTTTTTGCCAGTGTGCAACTTCGTACGAGAGACTCACAGTTTGAGTTGTGCTGTGTTTTGATCCAACTCTATACGAGACACGAATGATGTGGAAGTTAAATGTATTTTTTAATTCTTTGAGTATTTGGGAGAGTCATTGAATTGTGAGGTGATGCGGTGTGAAGTGTTCGATCCAGGAAAATAAGAAACAAACACACACACACAAATCAAAAGCACGCACTCACACTCGCAGTATTTCGATTAAGGAATGTATAATTATTGTTCAGTGGAGACCTGAGGTGTGAAATAATCACACTGTTTGTTTGATTCCCTGCCATGTATGACAAATCAAGATTTCCCAACAAAAAAGCAACGTTTTCTAAACCTGTTTGTCACCCTTATAATAAGTGTTATTCTCACAGCTTTTTTAGTCATTGCTTTTCAACCTGTTTCAATAGCACCATATATATATATCCCACTGTCAAAAGCAGCAATCTTCTAATGTATCACCTTCCATTCTCTGTTAATGTCAGGACTTTTCATTCTGGTTTTTCTCCATCTGCCTATTACTAATACTACCTTTTCATTTGGGCATCAATGAAAGGCTTTAATCTTCCTCTTTTGACGGGTTAAAGCACAGTCCTTGAGAACCCTTGAAGGGACCTGGCCCATCTCCTCCATTTACTCTTATAACTCTACTGGGCTTTCTAGTGGCAGCATAAAGAAATCACAATGCTCCATTCCCTCGCACGTCTACAATGAAATAAACACAACATTTTAAACGATTATAGGAAAATATATCAATGTTCCCCTTCAACATGTGACAGAGAAATGCTGAAAGACGTGCAAATAAAGACACGAGCTACAGTTTATCATTATTATATGTCATTATTTCCATTTTCATCTCTGTGAGAGTCATTTATAGTTATCTCACATCAAGAGGGTAACTCATGTGGAGCCGAACCAATTGCCTGCTGTCTCAGTGTCGCACTAAATAACACAAATCTGAGCCAGCAGATGCATGGCAAAGAACTGGATTCTGCTGGATAATAATCTAGTGACTGTAGAAACAGGAGGATATTGAATCAAATCAACATATATACATAAATATAGCGACCCACTCCAGTCACATCCTCAGCAGAGAAGGGGAATCTGCTCCAGTGGATTTGATTAATTATCCTCCTGTTTCTAAATTAACTAGATAATTATCCAGCAGAATTCGGTTCTTGCACAGTTAGGTTCACTGAAACAGAAACCATGGCTCCCACTGTACGCTGCCTCATTGCAGCTGTTGATTACATTTGGGGACCATGAGATATAAAGTTTATAGAAAAATGGAGTTACAGACGCAGCTTCCATACGCTTCTCTCACCTCAGAGCAATGACTACTACAACATAGAAGCAGTCATGCATTTAATACACTTGACCCATCAGTTTTGTAGCAATTTACTTCAGCTCAAACCGTGTCACATTGCATCAACATGATCAAAAGGTCAATTCCCTGTAGAGGAAAAACCTGGAAAATAAGAGCAATAACAACAACCGTGTAAGACATTTTAATCTCTCCAGTTCGGCGTGTTTCCTTTAAAAAACAATTTAGTGGTTTGTGCTGTATCTTTGATATAGCTAATCCTGCAGATGTGTAATGACAGTGGAAGTCATATTCACTATAACAAATGGGTGTGAAAGTAGTGAGAAGATATCATACAGCTACCAAAGGTGTTAGCGGGAGAGAAGTGGTCGGAGGTGCAAAGTGTGGGACTAAAAGTGTTTAAATATCAGTCAGTCAACCTTGTCCAGTTGAAGTATTACGCCTTTGAGGTCTTACGGCCCGTCCACACAGCAGCGTTAAAAAAATCTTGGAGGTGGGCGTATCTGAAGCTTGGGGATTTTTTGCGAGCAACGCGACCAACAACCAATCACATGAATCTCCCGCCCCCGACATACGAAGCAAAAAAGCCCGAAGTAAACTGGATATAAACTCCCCAAACAGGCGAAAACATACCACTGTCTCTGCCACCAGTCCCTCCATGCCTGGCTCCTCCGGTTTGTATCCCGGTAGGTAAATAGGGACTGGTCATAAAGCACCGGGTGATTCCCTACCGCTAATTTCTCCTCCATGTTTTGGAATATGAGGAAATGACCTGCGGTCTGTCTCTCCCAGCATACACACGGTTTGATTGGCTAGCGCTTGAACTGTCAGATTTGCATGCACGGGATTTGATTGGCTGACGCTTCCACCTCAGCTTCAAAAGTTGAACATTGCTCAACTTTGAATCCTGAAAATCCTGAAAATCTCCGCTCTGCTTCCCACAATGCAGTTCGGCGAAAAGTGAGGCAAAGTGACGTCACCCCATTCAAAGTGAATGGGCAGAAGCGTTTCAAGATTTTTTAACGCTGCTGTGTGGACGGTCCGTTAGTGTTTACATGGATGCAATTTTTTAGATTAAATCAATATTTTAGATAACTTTCACCAGATTAACCAGGCCAATGTCTGACTAAGGAACATGCTTTTTTTTACTTTACTTTACCACTTATAACCGCTACCGTCAAGGGTCCTGCCTTTTCCATACAGTGGTGATATGTTTTATATATGTTCCTGTATCTGCAGAATCTAACAAATTACCAGGAGTGGGGTTCGAACCCACGAGGGCTATTGCCCATTGGATCTTAAGTCCAACGCCTTAACCACTCGGCCATCCTGGTAGTGATTATGTGAAATACTCTCAACAAAAGAAAAAACCCAGGAAGAGGACACGGACTTAACCAATACTTTTTTTTGTAGTTACTCATTGACACTTGCAATAACTAACTTACAAAATGTGACTAAAGGATGGATTTGTAAGGACTAAACATACCTCATGTAATCACACATGGATTGCAACATGTTTGGAGTATTTCTTAATGTATGGTGTTTTCACAGACTCTGTTAAGTATATTGTACTATT
>NW_022987839.1:5860381-5867881 GCF_902827165.1 Trematomus bernacchii | reverse complement strand
GAAACCCTAAAGTTAAAGGAATTGCAGTGGTTTTTCACTAATGCTTTTATTATAACCTCAGTAAGGCAACGCTATGGGTCATCCATGTAGACACTCTTTTTCGGTTACCTTGAGAGTAGGGATGCTCCGATCGCCAATTTTGGGGCCGATCGCCGGAATCAGATCCGATCGAGTGGGCGGGGCCTATGGGGATCTTCCATTTAAAGTGATGTTTAACTCAGTTAATGGGCTCATTCACTGGCGCTTCCACAAACAACAACCAACATAATTATTACATTCAAATGAAGTACATTATTCAAGTTTACATTAACTTTGGATAATAACATGGGAGAAATGAGTGGCGCTCTCTTTCCTCTCTCCCCCTCTCTCCCACTCTCTCTCTCTTTCCTCTCTCCCCCTCTCTCCCCCTCTCTCTCTCTCTCTCCCCCTCTCTCTCTCTCTCCTTCTCTCTCTCCCTCTCTCTCTCTCTCCCTCCTCTCCCCCTCTCTCTCTCTCTCTCTCTCTCTCTCCCCCTCTCTCTCTCTCCTGACAGTCTGTCAGTATCGTCTCATCCAGCTCACTGATCCAGTAATGAGTGACCCGACAGTGAAGAATAAATATATGTATAACTAGTTTAGCTAGTTCCAGAGGTAGATCAAATAGCTAAGTGTGTTAGGTCTAACTCTTAGTGTGTGTTGCTCCGCTCACCGGTCCGTCACAGCGGGTGGAGCTGCAGGATTTCTGCTTCACAGACACGTTGCATACCGCTATTTATTGTCATTTTCGGACACCTTAAAATACTGCCAGACCGGTGAAGCCATGTTGGCGAGCTTGTTTTGCCGCGCACAGAGAAAAGTGTCATGTATTTTACGTCATCATTTTACATCATGCGATCGGCTCTCGCGATCGGCATTTTTAGAGAGCACCGATCGATCGGCAGAGAGTGAGTATCGGCCGATATTGATTGGTGGCCGATCGATCGGATCATCCCTACTTGAGAGATTGCACTTTACATTTTGCATTTGGCTCCTATAACTTTATCAGATTCAGCATGGACAGTTCAAAAAGTCGCTAAAGCAGAATGATGCGTTTTGACCTGGACACAGCAAAGAAGTGACTAACCCTGTAAACACTAAAGATTTCTGTTTCCCTGTTGGGCGCTGCTCTTTCAAAAAAAAAGTCTAGACTGTGTTTCTGTTGGTAACGTCTTTGCAGCTGCGATCAATCATCTGATCAAGTTCATCCATACCTAAGTCTTTAAACACTTCCAACAATTAGAGGCAGAAGACATTGTCCCTGGTCAGTGGCGGCTCCAGAGTATTTTTGTTGGGTAATCTATGGTAGGGCTAACCCATACAGTGGTGGGGCTCAAGTCAGTATTTGCAATGTAATTAAATACACACTATATCGCCCCCCTTGACAGTGAAACGCCACGCGTGAGGTTTAGATGATTGAACTGTATGAAATAAAAAGGCATATTTGTCTTGTAGTAAATAAAAAGGGCGACCTGGAGCCAATCCTGCAATTTCCCCACAGGTGAAAGAGTTGACATGCTGAAAACCCAACCCCTGCAGGGGGGGTCTGGGGGGATTCTCCCCCAGGAGATTTTTTTAAATACTAACATAAAATACACATTCTGGTACTCTCTTGAGAAGAAAATTAATAAATCTATTTCTACAACGACATATTTAAAAAAAATGAATGGCATTTTATGTTTTTGTTACTTTTGTTCTGAAAGCTGAACCTGCTGCTCCTCACAGAGAGAGGGAAAGAGGCTGTGTGGATAACTTTACATTGTGGATAAGGGGTGGATAGCCCCCATTGTTTCTGTGTGTCAAAATGAAAGACAGCCCACACACCTATCAATCATCAAACCTGTGGGGTCTTATTTCATTACGTGTTGATTTCTATCAACACGTAATGTTGTATCGATGTATATAGAGATGTACTTACCGCAAAAGTATTGCTCCGTCGGGACTTCTGCAACAACACCACGCCGTTATCGTGATTCGATTGGCCAGAAGACATTATCAAAGAGTTTTATTGAGAAGACGATCACTACGTGACAACAGTTTTCAAAACCATTTCTAGTCTTCGGTATTTCCAGACAAGTGGATACTGAAATCAATCTTACTAACTGCTGTCTGTTGCAATTACTCCGCGCGAGTTGGCGGACTTTATTTTGCTTACTTTAACATTATTTTTCATGGTGGGGCTAAGGTGGGGCTAAGCCATTTCTTGGTATGGCTGTAGCCTACCCCAGCCATACCCTGGCGCCGCCATTGTCCCTGGTGTTGTTTCTAAATATATGTGGAAGCAGGAGTATTGTTGCTACAGCCTCTCTGCTAACCTTCACACACAGAGAGGCTTCTCCTTATGATGCTGCTGTTCAAGTTTGAAAAACAACTTTGTATTTAGACATCTCAAGGCCTTCCAAGAAATCCAAACATTGCTGATCGACTTTTATCGCAAGTAACTGGTTGTTGTTGCTGCACAATGCATTTCTTGCTCTCATCACAAACCACAACCTCGAAAGCCTCTTTTGAGAAATGTAGGCGGAGGTCTAACATATTGCAGTTTCTGATGGCACTGGTTTTCTATGTATTACTTTATCATTTCCAGTTTCAAGAATGTGGTCTTTCAATCCTTATAAGGTGTTTGCATCTAAGAGTAGCGTAGTGTTGTCGAGAGAGAGTGAATGTGGATGCGTTCAAAGAATTTGATGATTTCATATAAAAGGTTTTACCCTTGTTAAATGAAATGACTTGTTTTCGTACATTTGGCAGAGAATCCATGAGAATTATCGTATGTCGTATAAAGCAAATAACTCCAACCTGTCTAAAGGAACTCAAACAGTGCCTCTCCTCTGCGTCCCTCTCTCTCAGGTGTTCTCCCAGTCGGTGTGAACATGGCGGCCGCTGCAGTCAGTCCTGGACCGTCTTCCACTGTAACTGCTCTGACAGCGGCTACAGCGGAGCCACCTGCCACAGCCGTGAGTCAAACAGCAGCACGACGCCAACACATCACATTTAGAAAGACACAACACGACTCATAGACAGGGAGATGATGAGAGGGGGAGATGAGAGAGAGAGAGGGGGGAGATGATTGAGAGGGGGAGATGAGAGAGAGAGGGGGAGATGAGATAGACAGATGATGAGAAGGTGATGAGCAAATGAAATAAATAATAGGAATGAGGCAGTGTGTCGCACAGAATAATTAAGATTTGTTTGCCCATTGAAAGTCAGAGGCAGAGAAATATATGAAATTGGATGAACATTGGATGAACATCCAATTTCATATGGAATTGAATATAATGGCACATCAAAAAAAGATCATTTAATGTATCGGATAGCAAGTGACTCGAACATAATGCAATATAAACATTAAAAAAGAAAAAACATTCAACTCAAGCAGGGCACCAAACAAAGAGTATAGTAGTTTTCAGATGCCATTTATTTAACTTAAAGGTAGGGTAAGTAAGAATGGAGAAACCAGCTCGAGTGCGCTAGAATTAGAAAGTACACAGCCGAAAAGAATCTGCCCCTTCCTTACAGAGCCCCTCCTCCAACACACCACGAACGCGCACGTGACCAATGAGGGCACGAGATAAGTTTGTGCACAGATGGAAGGCTGACAGGCAGGTAGGCCATCCAGTTATCTGACCCGGGCCGGCTCAGATTGATTGGTCGTGCTTTTTACAGCGCCACGGCTTCCACAGATGAACTTTGTGTATGTATTTATTGTCAAAGCATTTAATGTATTCATTGCTATCGGGATGTTAAGAGCATTCCATGGAATATAACAAAAAGTGTTTTTTGAAGTGAATTACAATACCCCACCTTTAATAAGGACAGATACTATAAAGTATTAACATTAATGTTAAAGGTTTGCATTACAGTGCGTTTAAAAGTCAGTGTGTTCCCTTGATGTGCATTGCAGCCTTTGCACGTTTTGGATAAATCCAATGATTTACAACCTGGAACTTATTTGTAGTGATGGGCAACATTCTGTTAGCAGTAAAAACAATCAAAGTGGATTTCTGAGATTAAGAATAAGGCAACATGACTTAAATGAATTTTGACAGTGCAAGAAACACAAGAAGACAGGTAAATATACAAACTGCCATATTAGCATTTGATATTTCAAAGTGAAAACTAAGCAAACTGTAAGATGAATAGGCAAACTGTCAATTGGTAAACATCCATCACACTTTACAGACCAACGTTCCTGTTTCGATATGCAGGGTTGTGTTTTCCAGCGCAATAAGGGACGCTTGACACAATTTCACGTGCACTCACTTTAAAATTCACCTTCAAATAAATTAGTTTTGCCTCAATTTGTCATTTTATTTATAACCTTTCTCGGTCTTCTAAACATTTAGCGATGTTGGCTTGTTTCCAGATCACAGCAATAACTTTGGTGAGTGCCATAATAACATAAAAAATAAATAATGTCCTAAAAACCACATAACTACTTTCATGAACTATAATCTGGCCTTTAAGAGAGACCGCCCCCTTGAAGTATATTTAAATCTGGTGGGGGAGGATACCGTTGAATAAAACCTGTTTGTATGTGGGAGATATGATGAAGGGGTAATGAGACTGTGGACTAAACTGCCGCATGGGGAATGAATAAATACACCTGCAGCAGTGAGGTGAGCTGATAGGCGAGATGCATCTGTTCTGAGCCAATTCCCTCGAGTCAAATCCTCGAAACCAAAAGAAGAAACTTACCCACAATCCTCCTCTGGTCTCCTCTGGGGAATGTGATGAATAAAATGCTGTGGAGGGGAGGAGAGACAGGTGTGGGAACTCTTAGATATGGCTTTGACGGCAAGGGCTTTGATTGCAGAGGATGGTGTGTGTGTGGTGTGTGTGGTGTGTGTGTGTGTGTGTGTGTGTGTGTGTGTGGTGTGTGTGTGTGTGTGTGTGTGTGTGTGTGTGTGTGTGTGTGTGTTGTGTGTGGTGTTGTGTGTGTGTGTGTGTGTGTGTGTGTGTGTGGTGTGTGTGTGTGTGTTGTGTGGAGGAAGACTATTGGAGAGAGAGGAGAGAGAGAGGAGAGGCAGGGCTGATAAAAGTTGTGTTTACTCCCACATCACTCATTACTGGATTAATCTCACTTTATGACTCAGAAATAAAACGTAACTTGAGTTTCTTCACTCTGATTATGAGTCGGTGATTTACCCATAATCCTTCACAGCGTGCAGTTCTTCATCCCCTCACAAACGATGTGTTGATGTTGATGTGATTCATGTTGACGTGATCTCATTATTTTCCCTCCAGCTGTGTAACGGACAGTCCTGCGAGGCGTACAAACACAACGGCAACACGTCGGGACATTTTTATATCGACGTGGACGGCAGCGGACCAATCAAACCGCAGCTGGTGTACTGCAACATGACAGGTGCACACACACACACACACACACACACACACACACACACACACACACACACACACACACCCTCCTCACATCATCACTCAAAGTTTCATGATTAAAATTTACATAATTGTAAATGATGATGCTCCTCTCATCACGCTCTGATCCACTTTATCTCCCATCCGCTGATTTCCCTCTCTTTTTCTTTGTGTCATGTCATCCGTTTTAATCATAAAAATATGAATAATGATGTCTCGCTGCTTCATATAATTTATGTACGTGTATAAATCGTGATGATCCAAATTTCTCTTCCTATTCTCAGTGTTTCATCTAGGTTTATGAGGCTTCATATTTTTTAATCAACAAGGTGTGTTTGCAGAGTGCGTCCTTATTTACGGACCTGTTATTAATTACACTGAGGAATTAAATATCGAGCAGACAGTGTCATTAATATAACAGCATAACAAACGATAGTGTACGATTCAATTCACATGAAGATTACTAAAGGTACAAGTGTTTTAACTTTTACATTAAATTGTAAATTATTCATCAGAATTGCTGAAGCTTTTTTCTCTCAGATCGCCAACTCATTTAGAAAAATACTTTTTCACTTTTTTTTACCAGGAGTTTGACGATAAGTTTGATTCCAATTGAGAAAGAATCTCATTTGTTGAATCCGTTCAGAAACTAAAATGCAAAAGGATCAAAGTGTGTTTATTGGTGAGCTTTAAGTGTGCTGTCGCTGTAAACCTATGGCTAGCTCTTTGTGCTAAACTAGCATTACTTCCTATTTCATGTACAGATAGAGTAGTATTGATCTTCTTATACAGGAGCAGAATATAGTTAAAGTGGACCTATCATGCTATATTTAAATGATATATTGTAGGACCATACCTATACAGTATAGGCATATTTATACGTTTCTGTTTTCAAAATACCAAACAGATCATGCATTTTAGCCATGCCTCATTTCGCTCAATTTGCACTTTTTTTAGCTCTGCTCTGCAAGGGCAGATTCAGTGAGAACAGCACCATCTACTGGCCTGGCATATGTACTACAGCGTCTCCAGCGCTTTCGAACGGCAATGGCCGTGGCTGTCTCCTCCTGATTGGTGGAGTTGGCCCAATAGCCGTAGCGCCACGTCCTGACGTCAGGACAATGCTCAAATCTGGATCAGTTTTTATCAGATCCGTTGCAGCCCTTTTTTAGAGATTTGGGTATGGAGGAAAATAGAGAGGGTTTGGTTTTCTGACACTTGGTGAGTTCCCTGGAACACCGGGGACACATGTATAAAAGACGTACAAAAGTGCATTTTCATGATAGGTCCCCTTTAAATAAGATATCAATAGGTGAGGTCAATTGCTGTTGTTGCATAGGCAAGTTATGATGCAACAGATATGACACACAAGAAGTATATACAATACAAAACGAATAAATAGCAGTAAATAATCAGTCATTTGGAAATAACAACCTGTTTGTTTTATCTATTAATCTATTTATCTACCTCCACAGAGGAGAACACATGGATGGTGATCCAGCACAACAACAGCGAGCTGACCAGAGTGCGGCCGTCTCCAGAGGTAAACCAGCACTCAGTTCACTTTGACTACTCCACTGAAGAAGAGCAGCTATTGGCCGTCATCAGCCAATCAGAGTACTGTGAACAGGATCTGTCCTACCACTGCAGGAAGTCCCGCCTCCTCAACACTCCAGGTAAGGGGCTGTCCAGGACAAGATTTATAGATGAACCCTCATGTGCTTTTCTTTACAAGGTAGTCACTTCAAAAGTATAGTTTGACATGTTGGACAAAAGGCTAATTTACTTTGTGATGGAGAGTATATGAGAAGATTATTATCACTCTCATGTCTGTGACAAGCTACTGCTGGCATGTTAGCTTAGCATAAAGACTGGAAACAGGTGGAAACAGCTAGCCTGGCTCTGTTGAAGGCAAGAATCTGCTTACCAACAGCACTCAAGCTAATTAAAACAACACCTTATATCTTGTTTGGTTAATCCACACAAAGGACTACAAATTAAAATGTTCAGTTTTCCAGCAGTCATGAGGCAGCTTATGTATTGTATTGGAGATGTTACTACATGGAGTTTCTTCTGTTTGCATAGCTCAAAGCAAAAAATTCTC
>NW_022987839.1:5832936-5860258 GCF_902827165.1 Trematomus bernacchii | reverse complement strand
AAGCAAAAAATTCTCCGGCACCAACCTGTACATTTATTTTGATACACTTTATAACAACATGTAATGCTGTACATGTGATATTTAGTGAGCTTTATAGGTGCTGTTAGCCAGAGCCATGCCAGCTGTTTACCCCTGTTTGCAGTCCATATGAGAAGCTAAGGGGCTGCTAACAGTAGCTTAATATCAATGAGACGGATGGACTCATGGTGCTATTTTATTAATGTTTATTCACATGTTGTTATTGACTACAGAAGATAGAAGATTTTATTTCTTACAACTTTATATTCAACATGTGCCCTACCGGAGCCAACATTTCATTTTATTCCATTCTGTGTTTGTGATTATACTCAAATCATTCAGCTGTAGATCTCACTTTTGAAATATCTTATCTTAATCTTAATCCTTTTAAACTTTTAATCTTATCTCGGGAGAGCCTTCTTGAATTTTGTTTTCTCCCTTTTTCTTCAATACTCCTCAAGTGCACATTTAAATGAGAAAAGACTGTAAACAAGCACTTGTTCCAAATGTTCTTGTTGGGTTAAATACAAGTTAATGAAAGCTTGGTTAAGCAGGCTTTGTTCAGCTCTCATCGACCAGAAACAAAACAATCATTACGCTCTTTGTTGTGGTTTCAGGGATTTTCTTCTGATTCAGAATCATTGATTATTCAGGATTTGTTTAATTCCTCGTCCTGATAGTGAGTATTGAGTTAGTTCTGTATTTTCCTGTGCTCGTGTTGACTCAGAGCCGGTGAGTATTGGAAAAAGAGGCAGGATCACTTTAATTAGCAAGTTGAATAGATTGTTTTCCTGGTAGCAGAACATGCAACAGCAAGCACTTTCATGCATATACAACATAGAAATCCTAATTCTGTGTCAAGACTCACAGCTACGGTCATCTAGACTTTATTACATCCAGTTTGTAGCCGTGCTGTTTGTTGGTAGGTCCGCTTTGGTCCAGACTGATATATTCAAGCAGTTTTTCAATGGTCAATGAACGCTTTCACACCAAGTACTTTGCCGTACTTAGTGTCCAGCACTTAGTATCCAGCACTTAGGCGCCGTTTACACGAGGAGAAAACGGCTTGTATCTGCATAGTTTCGCGTGCGTATAGCCCTATTATTTACACGAGGCCGATAGAAACTGACCCCACAAACAATAACGGGTCCCAAGGTGGATAGATTTGCAAACGAAACGCTCTGGGGGGTCAACCGAGTCCGTGTAATCACCTCGATACGAATATTTCCTGAAAAAATAACGATAGCCCCACTTCTCCTGCTCACTGCTGAAGCAACTATCAAAAATAGCTGTGTTAATTAAACGCACAAGGGGTTCTTGAATGAAATAATATTATAAAAGGCAAACCAGAATTGTTAACGCCCAATATACTCCTTAAACAAAATAAACAGAGTCAGATTTCATGCATTCATCCATTATATTGACAAAGGAGGATCTCACCCCGTGTTTGTAGAGAATATCTCTCTCTTTCTGAGCCGTCCTCTCCACGGACGTGCTTCAGTTTCTTTCAGTTTCAGTTTCGGGGCTTAAACAGAAGGGTAGCCATGGCAACATTGCTGCGGGGCTGCTTGGGTTGCTCTTCTTCGCGGCTTTTGGTGTATTTTGGCGGAAGTTACAGCGCCACTTACAGTCCCAGCATATGTACTACAGCGTTTCCAGCGGCCTCGTTTGAACAGACACGTTAAATGAAACAAATGCATGTGAACGGAAGACTTTTTTGAATACGCATACTGTGCATAAACGCAAACGGTCCCGTGTGAGCGGGGCCTTAGTGCCCAGCACTTAGTATCCAGCACTTAGCATCTAGCACTTAGTATCCAGCACTTAGTGCCCCCATGGCACTAAGTACAGATCGCGTTCACACCGGAATAAGTTCCCTGAAGGAAGATTACGCAAATGAAGCCGCTGACTTAGTATCCAGCACTTAATAATAGCTTGCATTTATATAGCGCCTTTCAAGGGACCCAAGGTCGCTTTACAAGTAATAGGGCAAAAACAAACATAACAAAACAAAAGTCAGACAGACAAAACAACAGATCGATTAGGGGCCGAAAGCCTTGGCAAACAGATGGGACTTGAGGGCCCTTTTGAAGGCGTCGAGTGTGGGGATGTTGCGAATCTCCGCAGGGAGAGCGTTCCAGAGGGTGGGGGCTGCCACACTGTAGGCTCTGTCCCCGAAGGTTCGCAGTTTGGTGCGGGGGGGTGGTAAGCAAGCCAGAGTCTGAGGACCGCAGGTTCCGGGGTGGGACATGTGGGTGAAGGATGTCCGATAGGTACTGGGGGGCAAGGGCATGGAGGGACTTGTAGGTAAGGAGGAGTACTTTGTAGGATAAACGGGACTTGACCGGCAACCAGTGTAGGTGGATGAGGGTGGGAGTGATGTGCTGCCACGGCTTTGTGCCCCCATGGCACTAAGTACAGATCGCGTTCACACCGGAATAAGTTCCCTGAGGGAAGATTAGGCAAATGAAGCCGCTGACGTCACTTCTTCTTCTTCTGCTTTGGGTTTACTGGCAGGCCGCAAACAACTTCACGGCGTATACTGCCACCCGAAGCCCCTGGCCGGAAGTCCCCGGAGTTGGGGACTGGCTTCAGTAGAAGCTGCTGGGACTCCCAGCAGCTTCTACTGAAGCCTTCCGAATAAATCGCCAGAACGCCGACACCTCCTCATCTCCACCGCTCCCATGTTTTATTTTGTGTTGCCATAAGTTATTCTCTCTCCGTTGGTGCGCTGGGCTAATGCTAATGCTAATAATGCTAATGCCAGCAAATACAATGGCGGCTTCACAAAACCTTTCCGAGTTTTACGGGCCGTGGTTTGCAATTCGCCCAGCCAATCAGAAATTGGAACTTTTTTCTCCCCAGGAAAGTACCATCTCTCTAGCAGGGACTAAAAAGGGGGGAAAAGTTCTCATGAACTAAGTTCTCTTTTTGGTGTGAACGCAAAATTCCAGGAACTAACGGAACTAAACGGGAAAAGTACTCCGGTGTGAAAGCGCCTATGAAACTCTTTGCAGATATGATCCTCTTACTTTTCCTTTAGCGCCACCATGTGGTTGCTTTGAAATGAAATTGCTCTACGTCTATCAGATGGATTGCCATGAAATAAGGATTTATTTGTCGGGAATTATTATTATTAGTATTATATATCTTTATTGAACAAGGACCATCCATCAAAAAACATTAATGTCAAAAAGAGAAGAGATGCTATATGCCAGATTATAGCTAACAGCTCATTTCCATCTGAAATTGGAATGGGAAAGATTTGGAAAACATCGTAATTTACATAATTTGACCGATCATTTTATGATTAATACCTGAAAAACCAATGATATTTAACCTCGGCTTTAGTTTGCGTTTAGTGCTAATTGTTACATTTCAGTGGGCTTACAGTACATTCTTATCAAAGATGGTTAACATGGTGTAGATAGTATACCTGCCAAATATCGGCATTTTACTTATTTCATTGCGAGCAAATTAGCATGCTGACATTAGCATTTAGCTTAAAGCAATGCTATGTTGTAGCTTCTTTCTTGTAGGTTGTAGGTGTTGCTGTTATTTGTATTTGAGCAGAAATTGTGTGTAAAAAAAATCAGTAAAATAATTGATTATTAGTCAGAAGAAAATCCCCCATAACTGGTACAACCAAATCATCATTTACAGAAATGTGTTTGACCTAAAGTTATCCATGCAATATTTCTTATAAAAACACATCCTCAAACTTCTCTCTCTCTCCTGTGGAACTGCTAAGACTACACACACAAAAGAAAATGTGTGGCTAAGCAACTTTTTTGGGTGGGTGGGTAATAAAATGATGGATGAAAATACTGGATGTGGTAGAAAAGGAAGAATGGGAGGAGAGATAGTTTCCATTATAAACCCCCTGCTGCTCTTTGGGAAAATAAATAAAAAGTGCTGACTCAACAGAAACCTTTACAATCACCTTCTCTCACTCCTGTGCACCGACGCTCTCTCACAAAAATATACTTGTCACTGTATACCATCATCCCCCTCCATCAAAAACAATGTATGCAGCGTCGGGGTACGAGCTGGCAAACGTCCCCTTCCTCAAACTCTGGATTCATCTCTGGAGGATGAGCAGCAAAGAGGTTTTTTTGTCGCAACATTGTTCATCTGAGGTCACAATAAGGCTTACAGTATTTCCGTAGAGAGTGTATCTGTGTTGCTTTTGTGTCCTGCAAGCATCTTTTGTGTGATTACAACCGAGGGCAGGAGGCTGCCGTTTTATTAGCAATGCTCTGGTTTGGACCAGTACAAAATAAATGAGCAGCATCCCCCAGATACATTTCTGTTGCTTTAGTTTCACTTTTTATAAACTCATTTATTTGGAAAAATCAAGCTAGCTAGTGTGCACCAATTGCATTGCATGTGTTACCAGAACGAACAGTCATATTTGACTGACTTCAAAGATACCAACAGCTGATGAAGCCTTTCTCCGGGCTTCATTTTTACTTATAAAACGGGCTGTAATCAATTATTGTAAACATTTCCAGAGAGACCATGTAACCTAAATAGCTACATTCGTTCCCTCATTTGTTTCCCCGTGATTTCCATTTAAAGTGGAAATATAATGCTGGTGTATTGAGTCAGGTGTATATCAGTATGTAGTGTCTCTCCTGGGACATGTCTCCATGCTTTAATGTTCAAAAAGCACCTCTTTTCACCCTCTGTCTGAAACCAGAGCCCAGTCTGCTCTGATTGGTTAGCTGGCCGGCTCTGTTGTGATTGGTCAACCGCTTAGAGATGTCCCGCCCCTTAACCTATCACGTACAATGTGTTGGAGCGCGTTATGTCATCAAAGGAACAAACTACAGGAAAGGGAGAACCCCAAAAAGCAAGGCCTCTTCAACACATGCTTACGTTGTGGGACGTAGAAAGGTTAAGGGTGTGTTTACTGTGTGTGTGTGTGTGTTTCAGAGGGCTCTCCGTTCAGCTGGTGGCTCGGGGGTCCCGCTCCCGGTCGTGTCCAGTCTTATTGGGGGGGGGCTCAGCCGGGCAGCCAGCAGTGTGTGTGCGGGCTGCAGGGAGACTGTGTGGACCCTCAGCACTACTGCAACTGTGACGCTGACCGCACCGAGTGGTACTGAGACACAGCAATACTTACAGACGTGGTTATTAATACTGACATGTTCCTACTCCCCCCCTCTGTAATGCCTCGCCTTTGTTTTCTTCATCCTCTCCTTTGTATCTCTCCTTATTGTTCTGCCCTTTGCCTCCTAATCTCTCTCCCTCCTCCTTATTGCCATTTTCTTTCCTACTCCTCCGCTTCTATTTCTTCTGTCTTCCTCATCTATCCTCCAATTCGTTCTAATTGTCTTTAATTCTCCAAATCCTAATTATTCTTCCTCATCTTCCTCTTCCTCCTCCTCTTCCTCCTGCAGGACTGAGGACTCTGGGCTGCTCACCCATAAGGAGAGCCTCCCTGTCCGGTCTCTGTTGCTAGGTGACGTCAGGAGGCCGGGGTCAGAGGCCGTCTACAGGGTGGGACCGCTCAGTTGTCATGGAGACAGTAAGTCAAGCTTTAATTGCCTGGTTACATCAGGACAGAAGTCTCTCCATTCTGGAAAATTACAATTTTTATTAAAGGGGACCTATTATGCAAAATCCACTTTTTCATGTCTCTTCTACATCAACATGTGTCCCCTCTTCTTCATGTCTGTTCTACATCAACATGTGTCCCCTCTTCTTCATGTCTGTTCTACATCAACATGTGTCCCCTCTTCTTCATGTCTGTTCTACATCAACATGTGTCCCCTCTTCTTCATGTCTGTTCTACATCACCATGTGTCCCCTCTTCTTCATGTCTCTTCTACATCAACATGTGTCCCCTCTTCTTCATGTCTCTTCTACGTCAACATGTGTCCCCTCTTCTTCATGTCTGTTCTACATCAACATGTGTCCCCTCTTCTTCATGTCTCTTCTACATCAACATGTGTCCCCTCTTCTTCATGTCTCTTCTACATCAACATGTGTCCCCTCTTCTTCATGTCTCTTCTACATCAACATGTGTCCCCTCTTCTTCATGTCTCTTCTACATCAACATGTGTCCCCTCTTCTTCATGTCTCTTCTACATCAACATGTGTCCCCTCTTCTTCATGTCTCTTCTACATCAACATGTGTCCCCTCTTATTCATGTCTCTTCTACATCAACATGTGTCCCCTCTTCTTCATGTCTCTTCTACGTCAACATGTGTCCCCTCTTCTTCATGTCTCTTCTACGTCAACATGTGTCCCCTCTTCTTCATGTCTCTTCTACATCAACATGTGTCCCTCTTCTTCATGTCTCTTCTACGTCAACATGTGTCCCCTCTTCTTCATGTCTCTTCTACGTCAACATGTGTCCCCTCTTCTTCATGTCTCTTCTACATCAACATGTGTCCCCTCTTCTTCATGTCTCTTCTACTTCAACATGTGTCCCCTCTGTGGAAAGAGATTCTGAAAGTTTCAGGAACAAAGATTATCTCTCTTTTTGATCCATTTCTATAAAAACCTGTCTGAAAATGAGCTGATCAGATTTTGGCCACGTTATGATGTCATAACGATGTTTAGTCTTGTGTAACCATTAGCCAATCACCAACCAAGGTAACCCCCCCGCCCCCCCCCCCACCTTATCACCTGAATCTCCTCCTAGAGCACCATTGTGTTATTTGTAACCAAATCTCTCTCAGAGGGGCGTGGGGAGGGGCTCCTTATTTTCATCTAAAGTAACAGACAGAGAATCAGCACTTTGGAAACAGGGCTGAAACAGAGGGGGTTATGGGTAATGCTGCAATGATCTGTTTGGTGTTTCAGACAATCAGAGACAGGTTGTGTATATATCTGAGACCTGTAATATATTGATGAAAAACAGTATAATAGGGGACCTTTAAAGTGTATTTTACATCGTTTTGCCCAGGGACACAACGACATGCTGACTGCAGTGGGGTTTGAACCTCTGATCCGCACACCAACCCGCACACCAACATACTAGTCCACTGCGCCACATCCCAGCCTATACAAACATATTCACACCGTTGCCTACTGTTTTTTCCCCACTTTCTTTCAGCTGTATCCACATTGTTTGTAAACAGAAAAAATATATAAGAATTTAATCTTGACTTACATTTAATAAATACATAATAATAATAATCCTGTCCTG
Organism: Trematomus bernacchii; assembly: GCF_902827165.1. NCBI lineage: Eukaryota > Metazoa > Chordata > Actinopteri > Perciformes > Nototheniidae > Trematomus > Trematomus bernacchii. Next base: position 5,853,080 of record NW_022987839.1, on the reverse strand, counting down.
TTTCCTGTTTCCTGTTTCGTCGAACTTACAGAAGGACACAAACTAACAAACTTATTTTGACATTCAAACCAATAAGCCAGCGTTTATTTCTTCAAGCAGCAAATAATAGCTCATTATTTCTGAAAGATGAATTGCTCTCAGGTCTATTGAAATGGAAATACAGGATTAGGTGTTTAATGCGATGAATAAATTATCCTGGGTACAAAACCCAAACATATAGAAGCTATTTATCATTAGCAGAACTGCTGCACATTTCCTCATTTGTTTCCCCGTGATTTCCATTTAGAGAGGAAATATTATGTTCATTTTCAGGTTCATATCAGTATTTAGTGTCCCTACTTTAAAGAGTCCTCTCCTGCTGATGTTCAGGTGTATATCAGTATGTAGTGTCTCTACTTTAAAGAGTCCTCTCCTGCTGATGTTCAGGTGTATATCAGTATGTAGTGTCTCTACTTTAAAGAGTCCTCTCCTGCTGATGTTCAGGTGTATATCAGTATGTAGTATCTCTACTTTAAAGAGTCCTCTCCTGCTGATGTTCAGGTGTATATCAGTATGTAGTGTATCTACTTTAAAGAGTCCTCTCCTGCTGATGTTCAGGTGTATATCAGTATGCAGTGTCTCTACTTTAAAGAGTCCTCTCCTGCTGATGTTCAGGTGTATATCAGTATGTAGTGTCCCTACTTTAAAGAGTCCTCTCATGCTGATGTTCAGGTGTATATCAGTATGTAGTGTCTCTACTTTAAAGAGTCCTCTCCTGCTGATGTTCAGGTGTATATCAGTATGTAGTGTCTCTACTTTAAAGAGTCCTCTCCTGCTGATGTTCAGGTGTATATCAGTATGTAGTATCTCTACTTTAAAGAGTCCTCTCCTGCTGATGTTCAGGTGTATATCAGTATGTAGTGTATCTACTTTAAAGAGTCCTCTCCTGCTGATGTTCAGGTGTATATCAGTATGTAGTATCTCTACTTTAAAGAGTCCTCTCCTGCTGATGTTCAGGTGTATATCAGTATGTAGTGTCTCTACTTTAAAGATTCCTCTCCTGCTGATGTTCAGGTGTATATCAGTATGTAGTGTCTCTACTTTAAAGAGTCCTCTCCTGCTGATGTTCAGGTGTATATCAGTATGTAGTATCTCTACTTTAAAGAGTCCTCTCCTGCTGATGTTCAGGTGTATATCAGTATGTAGTGTATCTACTTTAAAGAGTCCTCTCCTGCTGATGTTCAGGTGTATATCAGTATGCAGTGTCTCTACTTTAAAGAGTCCTCTCCTGCTGATGTTCAGGTGTATATCAGTATGTAGTGTCCCTACTTTAAAGAGTCCTCTCATGCTGATGTTCAGGTGTATATCAGTATGTAGTGTCTCTACTTTAAAGAGTCCTCTCCTGCTGATGTTCAGGTGTATATCAGTATGTAGTGTCTCTACTTTAAAGAGTCCTCTCCTGCTGATGTTCAGGTGTATATCAGTATGTAGTGTCTCTACTTTAAAGAGTCCTGTCCTGCTGATGTTCAGGTGTATATCAGTATGTAGTGTCTCTACTTTAAAGAGTCCTCTCCTGCTGATGTTCAGGTGTATATCAGTATGTAGTATCTCTACTTTAAAGAGTCCTCTCCTGCTGATGTTCAGGTGTATATCAGTATGTAGTGTCTCTACTTTAAAGATTCCTCTCCTGCTGATGTTCAGGTGTATATCAGTATGTAGTGTCCCTACTTTAAAGAGTCCTCTCATGCTGATGTTCAGGTGTATATCAGTATGTAGTGTCTCTACTTTAAAGAGTCCTCTCCTGATGTTCAGGTGTATATCAGTATGTAGTGTCTCTACTTTAAAGAGTCCTCTCCTGCTGATGTTCAGGTGTATATCAGTATGTAGTGTCTCTACTTTAAAGAGTCCTCTCCTGCTGATGTTCAGGTGTATATCAGTATGTAGTGTCTCTACTTTAAAGAGTCCTCTCCTGCTGATGTTCAGGTGTATATCAGTATGTAGTGTCTCTACTTTAAAGAGTCCTCTCCTGCTGATGTTCAGGTGTATATCAGTATGTAGTGTCTCTACTTTAAAGTGTCTGTACGAAAGTCCATTGGAGGCGTTTCAGGCGTTTCAAGTGTGTGTGAGAGAAACTCCCATTAGAATTAACACACTACAGGAAATGGAAACCTCAACAAATAAAATAGGGCCCCTTCATAGATGATGACGAGGATTTTTCATTCCCTTTTCTCAGAGAACTTCTGGAACGCTGCGTTTTTCGACAAGGAGACGTCGTACCTCCACTTCCCGACCTTCCACGGAGAGCTGAGCGCGGATATCTCCTTCCTGTTTAAAACCACCGCCTCCTCCGGTGTGTTCCTGGAGAACCTGGGCATCAGAGACTTCATCCGGATCGAACTGAGCTGTAAGTAAGAGCTGAAGGGCGAGGATTTAATCCGGATTAGAGTGATGTGTCAGTGAAACCTGGGACTCAAAGTCTTAATCTGGATCGGTGTAAAACCTGGAGGTTAGAGACTTAATCTGTTTCAAAGTATTCTGAAGAGAGAAATTGTTTATTGAAGGTTGAACTCGGCTGTCTTGACCTTCCTGTCCTGACTTCAACTGTGAATGTTATACAAAGTTTAACAGCTCAGGGAAACCAAGAAGCCTTTTCAAAAAGTTTTAAATCTGGCTCCAGGGATTTGACCCAATTTATCCACAAGAGCGTCGATGGATGGTTCAGTTCATCTAAAATGTATTGCATGAGGTCAAGCTCAGGGCTCTGTGCAGGCAGGTCTAGTTCTTCCACACCACACTTGTAAAAAAACGTTTTAATAGAGCGTGCACTGCAGCTCAAAATCAGGAAAGGGTCTTCCCAAACGGTTGCCACACAAAGCAATAAAGCCTGTGAAAACCCGCTTTTAAACTAAATCTGCAAATATCAATTATTAAATAAGCGATAATTTAATTGAAGTTAAGAAAGAAACATTCATACATCTTTATGTGTTATTTATGAAATGTTTAAACTCATCTCTTTGTTACTGTGGTGTGATCTGATTGGATCTCATCTATCATACACTTTGATTCAAACAATGCTTAATTCTGATGGTGATACCACCTTTTACCCACTCATCCATTGCCACTAGCCCTATACGCTGGCCCAGCTGGGACATTTTACTGCTGTTTGAATAGCTTAACATAAGGACTGATAGCTACGGAAACAACTGGGCTGTTCAAATAGAAGAAAATACAAACTAATTGGGCATAATAAACACTCTTACTGTATGCTGCGACATTAACCTGAACACAGAAATAAACAGATTTCTTTCCACAGAGTTACTTGCTTGAAAATCAGACCACATCTAAAATGCCTGCAGCAACGGGAGACTTTTATTTTGCTCTGCTTCTAGGATGGGTTAGTTTCCCAAAATGCGAGCACACATATTAGTCTTCTTTAACTTCACTTGAGCTTTCTGTTTTCATTGCTCGGACGATATTTTCTGTCTCTGCTCTCTGTGTTCTGCTTTCTAGCCGCCGCCTCACTGCATATTATTCAATATGACAGCAATAACCAAGAGGGTGTTTTATACTTTAGGGGTACAACATTGTAGTGCGTATGTGTTATACCTAGGGTTGCAAAATTCCGGGAATTTTCAAAGATGGAAACTTTCCATGGAAATAAACGGGAATAAACTGGGAATTTTCAAAATGAAAGGTTGGCTCTTCGTAGGGAACTTAAATATAGTTTGGGAAAGTATATTTTAGCATAATCTTGACTAAAACAAACAGATGCCATTCAAGTACACTTGAATATCCATGCCATAGCACACTGCTTACTGCATGGCTATTGAGACCACACCCCCTACAGGCACTGTGCATTCCTCCATCACATGCACAGATGAGTAATATTTAACTCAACATTCCTGTTTTCGTTCTTCAATGAAGCAAATAATTGTTCAATAAAATAATTAAAACTTGTTCTGTTCTACTTTAAAAAAAAAAAAAAAAAAAAGATCTTTTGAAATGTCATGTTTTTTGTTTAATTTTGCATAGAATATTTCCAAAATTCCCCAGCTTAACTTCCCATGGAAACTTTCCGGAAATTTACCGGAAACTTTCCGTCCCTTTGCAACCCTAGTTATACCTTTACAGCCCTCATTGGTGTGTTTGCATTTAAAATATGGCAGAAGCACCTACAGGTCTGTACTCTATGGTTCTGCAGCGAGGTGTAATATTTGTGTAAATGGGAAAACAATCTTCCAGGTATCAGAGCCTGCCTTTTGAAGCTCAATCAGCCCAGTTTATTTTGCCGTGTTGTTTCGTGCTGCATTTGGCATTGGGATTTGAAGGGACACAGAATCAGATGCAGGGACACTGCTGCTCCAACAGCCTCGCTCCTCGGGGGAAATCATTGTCAGTGTTGGTTGTTCCCGCTCCGAATACTGCCGCTTCCTCTGAGAACAGTTTCCAAATGAAGTTACCCGTGTGATGCTGGGATATTGTTTCATCTTGTTCTGTGCTCTCGGAGTGATACATCTTCTCCTTGGAAAACACAAAGGGTGAGATGTCTTTAGGCTCCAACATCGACTCCTTCTCTTGGAAGGGGGAGCAGTGGAGAGCCCAAGTGAATCTGGTCCGTTCCACAACTAAGAAAAACTCATTCAAAGTCTCATTATTATGTGTTACAGAGCTTGTAACTATAAATCCAGAGCTTTTCTCAGCACTATGTTGTGTGGCTCGCCTTATATGTTATTATTATTATTATTATGCGCCGCTTTCCACCTTCTTCTCCAGTAGGACTCAGATGAGGGTGTTGTACTTTTCCTTTTCTTTATACATGTGATGTTTTGGTGTTGTTGTTTGTGTTTATTGTGGGAAATAAGTATTTTTTGTGTTTCTCTTAGTATCCTAAGATAATGTTATGTTTGGCTGTGGAAAAAAAATGATTATGAAGGGCAGACCATCTATTTGTATTTATTTTGTTTTTTTTAGAAAGGGGCGGGTCCTATCAGATTGTATTCTTCTCCCTGCTCCTTTTCGCTCAATGGTGTGTTTGTAGAGACATGTTTTGTTGGCAATTATTGTACATTTGGTTTTGCGTACCATGAGCGGGACAAATACAAATGAAATGAAATGAAATATGTCGTAAGGACTGTAGATTTCTTTGTCTAACAATAATTATATTTTTTTGCTGTCTTTTGCAAACGCAATTCCCCATAAGTGTTAGTAGGTCAAGAGCAAAAACATCAAGGCTTGACAAAGTAAGCAAGTTCATGGCACATCAAGGGTTTGCAGTTAGTTTTTTTTTGTTATATTTTGGTAGTTTGAATGCTGGTGAGTTTTTTAGCTAGCTGCGAGATTACAGCTAAAAAGTTAGAAATAGCCGTTTTAAGAGAGAGCATCGGTAAGTGTTATTGATATGGATGAGTCTTTGCCTTTCCTTCTTTTTCATAGGAGCTGTTGTTACATTTTTGTAAAATCACAAAGGTTTAATTTTCACAATTGCTATAACAGATGTGCCAAGACAGAAATTAGGAGGCCAAATAGCTTTAAAACAACCTAAATAAATAAACCATATTTCAAGTGGGAAATATCTCATTTAATGCAGTTGCAGTTTTTTTTACAAGTGACAAATGTAAGTTGACATTGTCGTATTTATATAATTATGAGGAGCAACTTTAATGGATTATAGTCAAGTTAATGTTGAAACACTTCTACAGAATTAGAGACCAGTATATACAATTCTGAAAATGCTAACATAAGGCAATTGATATATATTTATTACTTATTACACTATGTCAGTCTGAATCTGAGAAAGTATGAGATTATTTACGAGACGCAAAAACATGTTTCATAATGAGTTTTTCTGAAATGATGTTCAAAGTGTTGTCAAATTGTCTCTAGGATTTTCTCTTTCAACCCTGACCCATATTTCTAATCTGTTCATTCTTCCGTTTGCATTTGTCTTCCCCATGACCGCTATCCTGTCCATAAATCGTACCTTTACCTCTCCCTGTCTCATCCGTCTCCCTCTCTCCCTCTCTCCCCCTCCGTCAGCCTCCACTCGGGTGGTTTTCTCCTTCGACGTCGGTAACGGGCCTCTGGAGGTTCATGTGGAGTCAATGGTGCCGCTGAACGACAACCGGTGGCATCGAGTCAGAGCGGAGAGGAACGTCAAAGAGGCGTCGCTGCGGCTGGACGGACTTCCTGTCGCCACACAGGAAGCTCCGGCTGACGGACACCTCCACCTGCAGCTCAACAGCCAGCTGTTCATAGGTGAGGAGGAGACACATGGGCCAAACAGATATTCATATAACTTTATACAAAATAAGAATCAGCTTGATTGGCCAGGTGTGTGAACCATCAAAGGAGTTTGACTCAGGTTTGAACTGCTATCAATTTACTCACACAAAAAAGACCAATAGCTTATAAGAAGGACAATAAGGCAGCTAAAACATAAACATTGTACAGGAATAACTAACATACTAAACAGTATATAATGTATATAGTTACTACACAATTGAAATGAAATGTGTCAACAGTAAGACAATGGTTCTGAGTGAAAAGGAGTGCTGAAATAAATGTGGATAAATAATGTAAAAGAGGTAGGTGGATATTTCAATATGCACAGTATGACATAGTTATATTTAACAATTATTTAAATTTGTTTTACCCAAAGTATAGATTAAAAACGATGTTATTGATTTAAATAATTATTTAATTGCGTTAAGTAGTCCACTAGCTGTGTTTTGGGATCTCTACGAAGTCCTTGTCAGCGGTCTGATACACAGAAATAACGGACTGTCGAATGCAATAATTGACCAATCAGAGTTGAGGCTATTCAACAAAGCTGTGCATTAATAATATATCATGAATTTGTTAAGAGGATAGTGCAGAGTGATTGTTCCTCACACTTTGTGCCGGTGTTTAATGTTCATCAGAGTGACGGCTCTGGAAGGAAACTGTTTTTGTGTCGGATTCTTTGGCTGTAGTTTTCTGCAGCGCCTCTCATGTTGATACGTGTTGATAAGTGTCCAGTTGTGAGAGATGTTTTGTCTTTCCTTCTGCAATTTGCCGTTGTTTGGCATATCTGTTCATTATTTCTGCATGTGTCATCGATGCTCCAACAGTTCAGGCAGCAGCGCTCTGTGCTGTGCATAACAATGGAGTCATTTTCATTTGACAGCCAATTAGCATCATGTGTCAGCTTTAATAGAGCTCTGACTTCAAACTAACTTTAACAATTTGTATTATGTGTTTGCACATTGTCATTTGAATAATTCAAATAGGTACTTTCATATAAATACTTGGGTGTAATGATAGCTCTACCATCCTAACAAGAGCACAGTGAATCAGAGGGTGTTTCTCAATGTCGAGGAAGGATGCTCCAGAGCCACTATTTCAAGGATGCTACGTCATCGAGTCCCGCCGAAGGACTGTTCCGATGTCCAGGCTCCTTGGAATTCTACCGAGGTCGGCGTTCCTTCGTAGCGAGACGTTTCGAAGCTGCGCATGTGTATCCTCCGCGGTCTTAAAATCCCCACAATGCTTTGCGCACGGACCAATTTCCAAATCTTTGGCGGAAATCGCGCTCCATTTAAAGGCGGGGCCTCGCATATGACGCACACCGGTTAGCCTCTTTCCACCATTCTTCGTTTTCCGAGGCGAGGAAGGATTCTTGCCTCGCTTCTGAAGCAATTGACTCGGAAGACATGTCCTACCAAGGAAGCGTCCTCGACATTGAGAAGCACCCAGTGAGAATGGGAGAGAAACCCAAAAAGCAGAATAGGGCCTCTTTAATATTTGTCCTTGTTGATGTTGTAAACGGAGCTGCTGCAATGCGACTTCAAATTCAAACTAGGAACTGACAACAAATAATTATCGTAAAGTTAAATCTGTTAAAGTTTATTAGACAACAATAGCTTTTAGTTCATTAATTACTGTTGCTTTCCAGAAGAAAAGTACAATCCTGCTTTTTATATCACAGCCTACAGTCCCCACATGCTAAACTGTTATTGGTTAAAGTGCTGCTAGATATAGAAGATACCAATCCGACATATGTATCCTCTCCCTCCACAGCTAAAGCACCCAACGTGAGGAATCAGTGGCAGGATGTGCATCCTCAGATAAATGCTAAAAATATTCTCTCTTCTTCCACACAGGCTTATCTGTTATTGGCTAAACCCTGCTGTGTTATCAGCAGTATTGGATGTAAAATGTGCTGAGGATGCACATCCATTCAACACGGCTTCCACTTCCTCTTTGTACAGATGCCGACCATGTTAACTCCTGATAGACCATAATCCACAGACAATACAGTTATCAGGTCTGATCTCCTCGAGTCCTACTTACTCTAAAATAAGAAACTGTTTAAATGCTAAATTGCTGTTCTGCTATCCGCTGCTCAGCACTTTTGAATATGAAAGTGCCGAGTCGACAGCATGTGAACATTGATCATGTTTAATAAATACAGCGTGCATCAGGGAGAATATCGTGGTATGGGATTTCCTCCAGTGAATAATCTGTAAATGAAGTTTATTCTGTAAATGATTCATCAGGCGACCTTGTAATTAACCATCAGAACGTCCAATAGAAACGTCATCAATACACAGCTGTGTTTATCTGAACTCTAATCAATACCACAATCTGAAATCTCCATGTTGAGCTAAAGGGGGAAAAAATAATGAAAACCCATCATTTCATATAAGGCGTTATCATTGTGCAAATATCATGAATGTCATCTCACATCAGTGAACTCACAGTGAGGGAAAACAAACAACCAGTGAATGGAGGGACATATTGATTAGAGGAATAATCCACTCTAAAGTCACCAGCATCAGACTATGTTTGTTTACCTCTGAATGACCATAACACACACTGGAATACGTCTGTGTGTGTTGGGATGGAAATGTTCCAGGATGTGTCTCCAGATTGTTTCTGTAATGGATGTTTGTCGTACACTTTTCGGACTTATCTGGCTTTTCTGTTTTGAGAGGAGCAGTGGCTTGCTTGTTGTCGTTTATTTGTTCTTCATCAGCATTATTTTTCTGTGACTGTGACAGTGTCCTCGAGTGAAACACTAAGTCCTGAAGGTTTGAAATCCAAAACACCAGGCACCATTTGGCTGTGGGAGTGGCCTGACAGGATAATAATTAGGGAGCAGAAACAACACTGCTTTTGTGTGAATATATCAATGTGTAATTTATTTGCAAATTAAACCTCTTGATGAATATTTACAAACTATCTTAATTATCTCTGCAACCAAATTAAAAAAACTGTACACGCACTAAGTGATCACTAAAGGTAGGAATCCAATTTGCAAGTATAAAACCTATTAGTATTTATTATAGTAAACATTTTTTTTTGTAATACTAGTTCTCGTACTCTGTTGAATGCAGTTGTGGAGTATAATTAAATACATTTACTCAAGTTATACCTAAGTACAATGTTAAAGGTCCCATGTCATGGCCATTTCTACTGATCCATTGTTGAGGTCTACTAGACATTGTTCAATGTTCCAAACTCACATTGGTTTCTCATACAGCATCTCTGTATAGTATTTGTATTCACTCTCTGTCCTACACGCCTTGTTGGAGCTCCTGCCCCCCCCCCCCCCTCCTGATGTGTGATTATGTGTTACAATGGCGTTTGTTAGCAACCAGAAAATGACACCAGTAATGACAAACGGATGAGAATGCTGCGTGGGGTCTGGGTGCCGTGTTGGCGGGACGTTGCAGGGCTCGCTGCTCCGCCCTTTGAGGCTCGAGGAGCAGACAGTGTGAGCTGGATTACTGGTGTCGTTTCCTGGTTGCTGCGTGGGGTCTGCGAGACAGCGAGACACGGCGAAACTCAGCCTGAGCACACACACGTGAGTGTGTGGCGAACTGTGAGAGGAGATCCACGGAGCCGCGGCTGAGAAAAGACTGAGAAATGTCCAACGAGGCGTTCTGGGGCAGCATAGACAGGTATTTTCTGTGTTAGAGTTTTATTCGCTACAGGGTGTACTTTGAGGGTTTTTGACTCTGCAGACCGTTTACATGCAGAAACACCTTCATAACACACAAGGGGACGGGTAACAACCGGAAAAACATGACATGGGACCTTTAAGGTACTCAATCATTTCCACATTCTGCTACATTACCTTTACTCATCTACATCTCATTTATTTAACTGATTGAATGACTTTACAGACTCAGATTATTTATACAAAAGTAAAATCCACTTTTAAATTAGAATGTATTATGGCTGATTCAACTACCCAAGATTTGATAAAATAGTTGAAATGATCCCCACCTTTGCAAGCTGCAACATTAAAGTGTTATGCACATGAATGCATCAAAACGTATTATCCAATAATACAAATATAGATATTTAGATAATCCCCGAATGGTCCATTCTACATAATGAGTACTGGTACTCTGACCTATAGAAGTATATTTGCTTGATGCTTATAGTTTTGTAACTATTTTTAAATAAGATGGTTGAATGCATAGCAGAGAATGTCTCTACTGTACTAGTTAAGTTAATGATATGAATACTACTTCCACCACTGGTTTTGAGCTCATTTGCACATGTTGACACGATAAGCTAAAATGGTGCTTAGATGCTAAATATTCCCTGGTTAACATCAACATGTTAGTTGTTATTTTTATGATTAACATCTATTGTTAACAGTTCTCTCACACCATAAATACAGTGTTTTAAATCATGGAACATGGATGTGGACTTGTGTCTTGTTTTCATTCGGCCCCCTGATTGGTTAATGCTCATGTCAATCAAATACCCTAGTTTGTAACACCATGTTTTGTAGTTTCTAAACCCGACATTAGATATTTTCTCTTCCTCCAGAGCAGAAGATATCATTTCAGTAACTAAACAAACGTTATATGTTTGAGTAGGAGTTACATGTCTGTGTTGGGGTTTTGTTGGCTCTGCAGGACGCACATGTCCAACATCTTTCTGTGTTCAGTTTATTCATGAGCACACGCTCCCTCCCCACAGTGTTGTTCAGCATAGTATTGAATGATTATAGTTCAAATTCATGAAGCATCCTCCAACATGCATTGTATTTACGAGTCTTGATTTGTTAAGCAAACTGTTCTATTGTTTGAATTACAAGCCGCTGCGTTGGTTTCTATAAACCATATCTCAATGTACACATTGTATTTATGAGCCATAATCCTGCCTTGGCGCTGAGTCGTATTGTTCTGATTAATAAGCCGTGTTATTGCCTCGCATGGATTTATAATCCACACCATTGTTCATTTTCCACTTCCTTTATTGCTGTTTGTATTGTAAGTGCTTAAAGTCCATACGCAGCTATTTGGAGTGAGCTCAGCGATGAATGCAGAAATCACTTTCTTTTGTGCCGGCTTATAAGTGATTGTTTTGCCTTGTTTGGGTAGTTAAGCTTTTGTTTATTTGTGCTGCAGTGTCGTCTGAGTACACAGGTTTTATTATTCCTCTCTGTGTGAGAATGAGGCGCCGGTGTCCTCCTGTTCGAAGATTTTGAGGATTCCTTTGATCTCCGCTTCAGGTATTCCTGGAAATGCAGCCGTACCGACGTCAGATTATTCTGTAGTATGTGATATAAGCTGTAACCTGACACGTCAAACATTAGCTGGCTGTCTGTGTTACTTTATGTGTTCTCTAGTTATCTTTGCAGTGGCACTAATCACAGTTTAGCTGTTTAACTGCTGTGTCGAGGTTCAAACATCACCAATTAGTTGAAAATGGAAGCACTAGTTCATCTACATCAGAGGTTTGGAAAGCTAGCAGCTGTCTGAACATTTGCCAACAAGCCACGAGTTGTTTTTATTACAAAGAATAGGCTATTATATGTTATATGTGTTGCAATGTCCTTGCATTTAGCACCCTTTTCTGTCATTTTTCTAACTTGTTCAAGGCGTTTTCTTATTTCTTTGAGAATAAATATATAAAGAATATATTAAATACACAGAAAAATGGCGATCATGTTTGAACCAAGACTTAAATGATTTGTGAACATGAATGTTCAAAAAGATTGAGTTCCGCGTCTAACTTTATCTCACGGTTCAAGCATTGTCCATAAAATAATGATGTGGTCCAAAATGATTGAGAAGGCAGTATAGATACTTTCTTCAAAGTGTCTTTTTGATTTGAACTTCACCAATCCTTCATATCCTACAGTAGACATCATGTGGAAATAGTGTTATGTTATTTAAACAGCTTGATGCACAGATGTGTGCTGCATCAGCAAACCTCACACTGTACACTCTGTCTTTGAAGATGTGTCTGATCTCCGTATCACACACATCTCACATCTCCTATACTGTCTTATCTGCCATATTTTATTATTTCATGTTGAGACTTGTACTTCTTATCCGAGCTTTGGCTGTTCTGTCGGACGTGTGTTTGAATCTCACACATCGCTCCTGACTTTAAGATCCATTATTTATATGTCTTGCTCGCCAAGCATGAGGCGTGCACATGCTGAACTTTGATGATAACTGATATGAATTGTTTCCCACTCTCATGTGCAGATTTCACGCTGAGACATTAGAGGTTGTGCTGTTTTGATATGATGTTTTGAGGGTGGAGTCTTTCTGTGTTTGAACTCTTTGATGTTATCTTTGATGCCCACGCCTTTACTTTCTGTTACGTTTTTCCTGGAAGCATTGAGTCTCCATTTGATGTGCAGAGAGCGTAATCCTGGTAGCTGAAGAACAGCAGGGTGTGTGGTTAAACCCTCGCCCCTCTGATAGCCTCTCTGTTAGAAGAGTTTGTTCTCTAATAACCTTTCCTCGCCACTGTTGTGTTGCTTTGATCAGACGTGGTGTTCCTCAGGGATCTGACTTTGATCCCTGCTCGTATTACAACTTGTACGCAAGCTGCCATGTTACCCTTTACGAAGCAAATTGTTTCTCCCTGTTATTGCTATAGAGATGCAAAGAGTTCTCTCAAAAGTCTTCAATATTTATTTTTTTCTATTAAGATTTATATTACATTTTTCACATTTTATACATAAATGCAGAACAAACATATACAGGCAGCAGACCCCCCCCCCCCTCCGGCCCCCCAATTATTCTCTCACACACAAATGCCTACATACCCCTGCGCACACATTCATATATACATCAACGTAAAGCATGTAGATACACATTTACAACAAATCAGGGTGTCCGTGGGGTCTTAAAAAGTATTAAAAGTTGATAAATCAATTTAGCGAAAATGAAGGCTATTAAAAAGTAGTTTGTTTTCAATAAGTATATCAATTGTCCAAAGAGGTTGTATTCTACAGTTTGCCTGAATGTAATCATTGCGTAGGTGTGTAGTGTGATTCTGTGTAGTTTATTTATGGCATCCCGTTGGATTGGACGTCATCTGAACAGGACATCGCACGCTCACTGCTTGATAGCGCGCGAAGGTCCGTTTACGCCGGTAGTTAAACAACATCGTTATGGGGAAATGCAAGTCTGCGTCCAAATGGTTGGAAGATAAGGAGGAAGGACAATCAATACTGTATATAGTAAATGTGAGGTAAAGTGTGTCGCCAATGTAACCGGTTAGAACTCAAAGTGGCGATGAGGTCTTCAAATATATGGAAAGGGTCTTAAAAAAGGTCTTACATTTGACTTCAGGATTCCTGCATATACCCTGCAAATACATCATATACACGCATACATGTACACATATACAAATATACTTCCTGTCCCTCCCTAGTAGGGCTGTGCGATTATGGCAAAAATCATAATCACGATTATTTTGGTCAATAATTGATATCACGATTATTAAAAACAATTATCCATTTACTTTGAAAACATCCATATACTGTATTGAAAAAACAGTATGTTTTTAACAGTTGATTACCCTGAACTTTAAGTATAATTAAACTGAAAAACCAATAAAAAAATAAAAATTGTAAATTTAAAAAAAAAATGTTGTGTAAACTCTGGCTGATGTGGGCAGTTGCGCAGAATAAGCCTGGCAGCTACAATAAAACCTGTTAAAGTCAGTCTAAGTTCTGCTTTAGTCAGGCCTGGTGGCACAAGAGATGTGTCCCCCAGCAAACAGAGCTGTGGCGATTCTGGTAGAGGTTTTCTGAGCCACCCTTCAAGGTTTTTTAATACCACCTTCCAAAAAGGCAGTACCCTTGGGCAATCCCATAGAGCATGAAGAAATGTGCCCATGTCTCTATTACATTTCCGAAAAAGTCTTCAATATTAAAGGTGGGGTAGGTAATTTTGGAGAAACCAGCTCGAGTGCGCTAGAATTTGAAAATACACAGCCGGAAAAAATCTGCCACTTCCTTACAGAGCCCCTCCTCCAACACACACGAACGCACACATGACCAATGAGGGCACGAGATAAGTTTGTGCACAGATGGAAGGCTGACAGGCAGGTAGGCCATCCAGTTATTTTAGCCAGGCCGGCTAAAATGATTGGACGTGCTTTTTACAGTACTACGGCTTCCACAGATGACATTTTTTTATGGATTTTTTGTCAAAGCACTTCAGATATTCATTGCTATCGGGATGTTAAGAGCATTCCATGGAATATAACAAAAAGTGTATCTCGAGCCGGTTTCTCAAACTTACCTACCCCACCTTTAACTAACTGGACCCCTCGAGTGTTAAAGTTAAAATTGTATTTATCCGTGCTAATGATTGAACTTTTAACCTTTCGCTTAGAGGCCTAATCTCTGAACTGGAGGGACGACTCGTTCAATAAAAACACGACAGACTCTGACAGGTTCATCGACTCTGCTTCACCTCTCCCTGTTATCAGAGCAGGACAATAGTGGCAGCTTATCAAGACATCTGATATCTAAACAAGAAATGTTTTGTTTGACAAAATGTCAACGATACAAGCATACAGTATATAGAACAAAACCTAAGGAAAGAATCAACTATGAGTCCAGTAGAGAATTACAGTCAGCAACATAAAACCACCTAGCTCAAAAGGATCTTCTGTAGGGTGCTAAAGTCTAGCTAGAGCTCTTGTGTTCTCTTCTTGTGGCGCCACCTACTGCTTATCTCAATAAACCCACCCCTTTTTGCCACTGATTGCCGTGTATTAAAATACTAATATTTCCAGTAATATACAAGACAAACTATCCACTAATAACCACATAACAATACTAGACACAAATATACTTTTATTACATTTCCTTTAGATAGTGTTCTACGATATCCGGTTAAAATGTGTCCTACGTTTGGACGGTGAAACCTGGCTAGTGTGTTACTAGTAGAGGAACTAAGGCCCCTAAAAGTTGAGGTACCCCTACCGAAAATAGTGAAAAGGTAGGCTCCTCTGAAGGGGGCCGTGTTGGTCTTATCCCATGTACCTCTGAAAATAATGATCAGAATGTCACACAATTTGGACTAGATGTTCACAGAGAGGCAAAACATACAATAAAGCAAATATAATATCAATACCTTTTACCATCTTTGTAATATTAACACTTAGATACATGAATCATAGGCAGAAATGTTATTTATACAACCATCCGTGTCATAAACTAGACCAGGGGTCGGCAACCTTTTTGATATGAAGTGCCATTTTAAAAAAAAAAATCTTATTAGTGTGCCGACGTTCGTGAACTGTCAACGGGGGGGGAAGCTCGACGTTCGTGAACTGTCAACGGGGGGGGGGAGCTCAACGCTCGTTAACTGTCAGCGAGAGGGTGAGGGGGCGCTCGTGAACTGTCAACTGGAGAGCTGGGGGAGCCTCGCTGCGGGGAAGCTGTGGACCTCTGTCGCCTGTCAGCGCAACTTACATGATGCAGTTTAAACACAGTTAAATAAATAAAGGGCGGTGCCGGCCGCCAGCGAACCGAGCCCGGCCGTCAACGGCCCGCTGGCGACCGGCTCGGTTCGCTGACGGCCGGACGTACTGTGATTCTCCAGAACACACAGTTGGCCAGTCCGCCCCTGTGTAGCATATTATTTTCGTTGACAGATGAGCAGATCGCCACTGGGCTTTCAACTAAAGACACAGCCACGCAAAAGCTGCGGCATGTACAGCTCCTTATGGGTACTGCAATGTGTAAAGTGCGCTACACCCCTGATCGTTTCATCATGGAGGAAAGCAGCAGAAAGTCGACTGGAGTTAAAGAGATCGGGGCCTAGAAGTTATCCTTCTGCGCTGCGTTGCGTGCATGGCTTCCTTCTGCAGGGGGAGACGCGCTCTGCCGGCGGTCTCGTTCAGGATCCGAAAATACAATTTAAATATTTTGCACACTTATTCCTAGTGTGCCACTGGTTACGGTCCCGCGTGCCAATGGGGTTGCCTACCCCTGAACTAGACATATTAAAGTAATGAGGTGTGTGGCGCAGTGGATAGAGCCTCGGTGTTGGGATCAGGGGTTCACAGGTTCAAACCCCACTGCAGTCAGCATGTCGTTGTGTCCCTGAGACACTTCACCCCAAATTGCTCCTGTGGGGATTGCCCACAGTATTGAGTATGTAAGTCGCTTTGGATAAAAGTGTCTAACAAGTGACATGTAATGTAATGTAATGAAAAAACATGGTTGTGCTTTGCTCGGGTTGGGGTATCTCAAAAACTAAAGCCTTTTTGGGGGTTTGTTCCTCTACTCATACCCCTATAAATGATTATTCAAAGATCGGAAATTCAAAGAAAGATAATTCTGTATTCTAGTCATTTCAAGTTTCCTGGATCTTAATACCTACATTTTGAACAATGACTTTCTGTAGACTTAACGAGGATGAAATATAATACTGTTCATTGTGTTGTGTCGGAGGAAATGTTCAGGCAAGTTTTATATCCTGCGTTTCTTTGCTGGTTCAATAATTCATTCGAGTCAGAGAAAGATAGAGGGGGCCTGGAGGAGAGTCTAACAGTGATTTATCGGTGTGAAAAGCTGCTGCTGCTGAACAATAGCAAGTTGTCAGCTTCAGACTCTGAGAGCAAAGAGCTGCCAAGTCTGTGCTCTGAACACAATAAGACTTTCTCTTTGTGATCTTTGCAGAAGTGGGAGGTTGTCTGAAGTAAGCAAACAAAATGTGACCGTGTTCATGGAGAAATGTTGAATGCAGAGTTTGATCTGTTCTTGCTGAAGTATTACACACTAAAGTGAGCATATGCTGCATGCCATCCACTCATCCAGCGGCGTCAGACAGACAGCTGATGAAAACTTTTGTCCCCGATTCAGTTTTCCACCTTGTTGCCTCATTGCTGTTTCATCGTCGTGTCACTTCATGAGAAGAGAGTTGACAGCGTGGAGCTTCTGGGGGAGCAGAGGCGAGGGGGGGGGGGGAGAACTAAAGAGAGAGGAAACATACGGACCTGTCAACACTCAGAGAAATAAATGAAAGGCTGGCACAAAGAGGACAGACACTGGGGGATTTGTTCTCTCAGTGCTAGCTTTGATTCCTATATGCCATGACTCTGATTGCTGATGATATTAGTCACATAGTCATTTAAGACATTTGATATCTTATATGAGTGCTTCAGGCTGTCCTTGTGAACCCTGAATCTTCTATGAACTGAACGTGGGTGGGATCAGACACGATGTTTGGTCGAATGATGGACAGCTCCCAGATGTTTTGGAGGATGGATGGATGGATGTTTATTCAGCGTGTTTCTGTGTTTCTCAGGAGGCACAGCGTCCAGGCAGAAGGGCTTCCGGGGTTGTATCCGCTCCCTGCAGCTGAACGGCGTCCCCCTGGACCTGGAGGAGCGGGCGGAGATCACCCCCGGGGTCCAGCCCGGCTGCCCGGGTCACTGCAGCAGCTACGGCTCGCTCTGCCAGAACCAGGGCCGCTGTGTGGAGAGAGCCAGCGGCTTCCACTGCGACTGCGGCCTGTCGGCGCACACTGGAGCCTTCTGCCATACAGGTACATGCGCACACACACACATATGTTTTCCTGTGGCTGGTGAAGCCACTCCACCAGCTACGTTAGCAGAAAACCATATAAGGTTCTGCAGGTTACAGAAGTCAAGGGAATGAAACTAAGTAAGTAAGTAAGTAAAACTTTATTTATATAGCACCCTTCTCAAAACGGATGTACAAAGTGCTTTACTAGGGATGCTCCGATCGATCGGTCACCGATCGAGATCTGCCGATACTCACTCTCTACCGATCGATCGGTGCTCTCTAAACATGCCGATCGCGAGAGCCGATCGCATGACGTAAAATACATGACACTTTTCTCTGTGCGCGGCAAAACAAGCTCGCCAAAATGGCTTCACCGGTCTGGCATTATTTTAAGGTGTCCGAAAAAGACAGTAAAATAGCGGTATGCAACGTGTGTGTGAAGCAGAAATCCTGCAGCTCCACTGCTGTGACGGACCGGTGAGCGGAGCGAAACACACAAGAGTTAGACCTAACACACTTAGCTATTTTATCTACCTCTGGAACAAGCTAAACTAGTTATAAATATGTTTATTCTTCACTGTCGGCCTCACACATTACTGGATCAGCGAGCTGCATGAGACGATACTGACGGGCTGTCAGGAGAGAGAGAGAGAGAGAGGGGGGAGAGAGGGGGGGAGAGAGAGGGGGAGAGAGAGGGAGAGAGAGAGGGAGAGAGAGGAAAAGAGAGCGCTTGCTCATTTCTCCCGTGGTATTATCCAAAGTTAATGTAAACTTGAATAATATACATAATTTGAATGTAATAATTAAGTTGATTGTTGTTTGTGGAAGCTCCAGTGAATGAGCCCCATTAACTGAGTTTTAAACATCACTTTAAATGGAAGATTTAAAGTGATGTTTAAATCTTCCATTTAGGCCCCGCCCACTCGATCGGATCGGCGATCGGTATCGGCAGATACTGATTCCGGCGATCGGTATCGGCAGATACTGATTCCGGCGATCGGCGATCGGCGATCGGCCCCAAAATTGGCGATCGGAGCATCCCTATGCTTTACAGTACAGTACACAGGACACAATTCAAAGTACAACTATAACATGTAGAATAAAAGGCATAAAACAGCAGCAGGTAATACATAGGATAAGACATACGATAAAACACCAATAAAAGACAGCTACTAACTCACCTCCTCCGACGACCCAAAGGCCTGTCGGAAAAGGTGGGTCTTTAACTGCCCCTTAAAAATCTCTATTGAGGCAGAGGCTCTTAGTGTCTGGGGGAGTGTGTTCCAAAGCCTTGGGGCCACCACCTCAAAGGCACGGTCCCCCTTGCTGTTGTCTTCCTGTCACTGTGCAACGTTTGTCCTGGTTTGACTGTTTATAACGCATCATCACACAACATGTGTTTTAAATCAGTGTTATCAAAGAGTTGTTCATATCAAAGTTATGTCTGAAACAGACAACAAAATGTTAAACAGCAGAACATAATACCACCAGGTGCTATATATTTATATAAAACACACATCATTCAATGACATTAGTGATTATTTTTCTTCCAGAGAACTCTATCCATGTTATTTCTTTTGGCAATTAGATAAAATAAGATGTTATACCAACATACATTTTTCTGAAACGGGTACGTTTTGACCCGAGGACAACAGGAAGATTCAAGCATGGAGAAAAAATGACAAGTATTTGCCACTGAAAGTTGGATTTTTGGTGTTGGTTTGCCTTTAATGTTGCCCACTGCCTGGACCTCTCTCTAGTAGACCCGTCTAAACACTTTACAACATGTCATTTTCCATCCCCTTTCTCTGCTTTGCAATTCCTGCATTCGCTCCTGATTTATCCCAGCAGCTGAGGTTGAGATTGTTTTGATGTCTTATTTCAGCTTGTAGTTCCCGTAGCAAACGAGTCTCTGCAGAATATTCTCTGAACAGAGCCTTGAGCTTCTGTAAATATGACTTCTAATAATTATGTTAGACAATAGGCAGTTGAAATAAGATTCATTCCCTTCAAGCACATTCAGAAATACAAATAAAATGTCTGGGTGTTTATCTGCTGTTGTCTAACGGATAAGGATCTATTACTATACTCTACATTCATCATATAGAGTCTGTTTTAGAGCTTTTCAAATAGCGATTGAACTTGAATCAAAGCCCCAGTGGCCAAATGGATGAGGTCTCCATGATTCAGATCCTGTACATTCTGTATCTCTTTCCTCCAGAGTTGTCGGCCAGCTTCCAGTCGGGCACGTCGCTGCGCTACACCTTCAAGGAGCCGTACGAGTTGAGCAGGAACAGCAGTGCCCTGCCGTCCTCCATCTACTCGGACCTGACGCTGAGAGGAGAGAACGTCTCGCTGAGCTTCAGGA
>NW_022987839.1:5792936-5827936 GCF_902827165.1 Trematomus bernacchii | reverse complement strand
CTCAGCCACCGTACGTAACAGTGACTATTCCACAACAATTTGGTTACAGTCCCACACACCAAATACCTTGGAGTAGCCAATACAAATGATTAGATATTTGTTATATTGTTGGTTGTAAAACTCGAATACGTGTAACTCAGCTTGTGTTTTAACCCCGCCATGTCAGCGTGTGAGCGGTCCGCCTCTCTGTCAAACCACAGGAGGCTTAGAGTCAGATCAGCATCAGAACAGCAGCAGGAAAGTGGATTGTCTGTCGTTTACTGGCAGCCCCGTCATCCGTCAGCCTAACTAATCGACCCGGAAGGAATTCAGAGAGTCAGAGAGGTGACGGAGTGAAGAGTGTTTCCACTGAGAGCGTTTTACAGGCTGCGGTAATGCTTCCTGCTGCTCTCATCAACATGCAGATGTGTCACCTCTCAGTCATGTGACCAGACACTGATGCAGCTGCTGACAGCGCTAATGTGGGCTTCACAGCTGCTGTTTACCCTGCTGTGAGGGAGAGGAGGTGAATGATGAACAGATCAGAGTCAATGTGAACAGATAGAGGTGAGGGTGCACATCTGTCTCCTGGAGTGATGGGTGCAAACTGGAAGCTGAAGCATTCACTGTAATGAGTGTGTGTGTGTGTGAGAGGTAAAGTGTGTGTGTGTGTGTGTGTGTGTGTGTGTGTGTGTGTGTGTGTGTGTGTGTGTGTGTGTGTGTGTGTGTGTGTGTGTGTGTGTGCGTGTGCGTGTGCGTGTGCGTGTGTGCTGATCATCAGAGTCAATAAGCTGCCACTATTGTCCTGCTCTGATAACAGGGAGAGGTGAAGCAGAGTCGATGAACCCGTCAGAGTCTGTCGTGTTTTCATTGAACAAGTCGTCCCTCCAGTTCAGAGATTAGGCCTCTAAGCGAAAGGTTAAAAGTTAAATCATTAGCACGGATAAATACAATTTTAACTTTAACACTCGAGGGGTCCAGTTAGTTAACCTGTGCTCTGTAAAATAACACATTGCAAAAAACCGTTCATTAAAATGTTACTTTTCTGTTTATTAAACAATAATCTACCCGTAGGAAGAAATGTCTCCAGTTGTTATTGATTAAATGTTTGTTGTGATATCAATTACCTTCATTAATACTTGAGCTACATTTCCAGCCATTATCTTTTATGCAGCATCAATACAAATACACCATTCTATGTTTTTTTTAATGTACACATTATTTGCATATTTATTGTAATATAATTGTATTTATCTGAAATTGAGCAACTAACAAAATCAAATTAACCCTGGAGTAAATAAAGTATTCAGAGTATCTCAAAAATGTAATACAGGTTGCTGCACTTGTATTAAAGGAACAGTTTCGTAACTAACGTAATTCGTTATGACTAAAAGTTATCTTTTAATTGTTTGTTAAAAGTTTTGTAACTATTCCGTTTCATAATCATTGTGGACATACACTAACCAACTTTCTTGCAGAGAGTTAAGATTCTATCTCATGATACCTTAATTACAAAAGGCGCGTTCACACCGCAGTACTTTTCCCACAAAGGTTCATGAGAACTCTTTAGTTCTCATGAACTAAAGAACAGATTGCGTTCACACCGGAATAAGTTCCCTGGGGGAGGATTAGGCAAATGAAGCCGCTGACGTCACTTCTTCTTCTTCTGCTTTGGGTTTACTGGCAGGCCATAAACCACTTCACAGCGTATACTGCCACCCGAAGTCGCCGGCCGGAAGTCCCCGGAGTTGGGGACTGGCTTCAGTAGAAACTGCTGGGACTCCCAGCAGCTTCTACTGAAGCCTTCCGAGTAAATCGCCAGAACGCCGACACCTCCTCATCTCCACCGCTCCCATGTTTTCTTTTGTGTTGCTGTAAGTTAGTCTCTCTGCGTTTGTGCGCTGGACTAATGCTAATGCTAATAATGCTAATGCAAGGATAATATAAAGGCGGCTTCACAAAACTTTTCTGAGTTTTACGGGGCGTGGTTTGCAATCCGCCCAGCCAATCAGACATAGGAACCTTTTTCTCCCACGAAAGTCCCTGCTCTCTAGCAGGGACGGGAAAGGGAGTGAAAAGGTTCTCATGAACTTTAGTTCCGAATTGTTTTGGTGTGAACGCGACATTTCAGAACTATATCGGAACTAAAGTGGGAAAAGTACTGCGGTGTGAACGCGCCTAAAGCTATATTCAGCACCTATAAAACCACAATGCATAGGTTTTATGCTTTGATTTATGTACTATTTATTTGTATTTTTGGCGAGCATTTTGTTGCTTTTGAACAGAATACCTAATAGCCTTTGTCCCCTGTGTGCAGTCCCTGTGCTAAGATAATCTATCTTTTACAAATACCTCTTGGCAAGAAAGTGAATAAGCATATTTGTCCCGTGATTCTGAAAAAGAACGAAACAAATTGAGTTGTTTTTAAAAACATTTGGGATTCACTTATGTGCAAAGAAAATGATTCCTTGTTCCAGAGCTGGTTTGAACTGTCACTAGGAAACGCATTGCAAAAAAAAGGAATAAATATAGTATACGAAATCTTGTCAGAAAACACTTGCAGTAATAATAATAATAACTTTAATTTATATAGCGCCTTTCATCAACCCAAAGTCGCTTAACAAAGAAACATATAAGGACAAGACATAAAACAGGTGGCAGAAATGGAAGTGTTACAGTACTCTTTTTTTTAAAGTGTTTGACCTTTCCCTCTCCAGACTCGGAGGATCTGGATCCAGATCTGTCCAGGTTGGCGTCTCTGGGTTTCTCCGGCTGTCTCTCGGTGGTCCGCTTTAACTCCATCAGCCCTCTGAAAGCTGCTCTGCTGCACCCGGACAGCAGCCCCGTCACCATCTCCGGACCTTTACTGCAGTCCAGCTGCGGCTCCTCGGCTGCAGCCAATCCCTACGCAGCAGAGAACACACACCACCTGTCAGGTAGGAGAGGACCACATGGTTAGCCTGGTTTAGTTTTACTGGACTGACACGTGCAGGATTGTTGCATTCATTCAGTGTACTATTTGTTGTTTTCAAGTTTGGCTTCCATTAGTGCAATTGAGAAAGAGATAAAAAAGGTTTTTATTGTCAGTTTACATTTAAATATATAATATAGATTGCTTATTATTACAAGTCTCCTGAATTACATACACTTTAAAACCATTGACATGCCTCTAGGAGAAAAGTAGGGTTCAGTAACTTGCCCAAGGACACTTTGACATTTTGCCGTGGGTAGAGATCGAACCTCCAGCTGTTATGAAGCACAATTAGAAGTCATTTGGAGACATGTTTCAGTCCATAATAATATCCTGTAACTTTTATTCTTGGCCTCTTCCAACTCCCCGAAGGAGAAATCGCTGCTCAGCTGCTGATTGCCCCACTGTTTATCTGCTGAGTCACTGCAACTCGGAGGAAAAGTTTACTTTAATACACAACAGGGGCTCAACAGTGACCTTTTTCTCATTGCAAAACTGAATTGGGCAACGGCTGTGAAGTTGGTTGATCCAAAAAAAATTCCACATAATGAATGCAAGAATAAAAAGCTGCCTAGTCACATGTTCCCTCGAGTCACCTGACTCACAGCAAATAGATTAAAACACAAAGGATATTTCTTATTATTTTAAAGGTCACTGCTCTTGTCTTTTCCCAAAAGCCCAATCATTAATTGCTGACTTTCTTTCAGCATCGACAGGAGGCTGAAAGTTGGCATGGAGGACGACTGATGTGTGTGTGCTTGAATTCATGAATGTGTCACATGAGACGATATGATGCAATGTTGTCGGAACAATCTGACATTTTTCTTGCATCACAGCAGCTCCATTTGTGACATCAACAAGGGCAAATACCAAAAAACTAAAACAAGGAAACAGAGTTTTAACATAACATAATTTGAAAGACTCAGCATTCAGAGGATTCAATCTAGGACACAGGAGTGTTTCAGTCTAAATGTATAAATCCTGGGACCCTGTGTATGTAATTTGATGGCAACAATTCACATTCGCTGCTCAAGATGGTTTGGGTCAGAGGAAATGTTGTTGGCCAGCTTTCATATGTAGTTATGGCAGGCTGATTCATAGAGTTACTTGTTTGGTGGAGCAGCTTTCACTTAAAAGCGGAGACAAACACTTGTACTATGTATTATTGCAATACTGTAGAACACTTATAATCACAGATGTGAAAAACAATAAGGATTTGTCTACTCGCCCCAAAGGACCTAAGGCGGCGGAGAGAAAATAAAATCGTTGTTTTGTCCTTTTACAGATATATTCAATGTGCTTTTCCCTGATAGCAGATGTTCTATCATTACACCAAAGTACTAGATTTGTTCAGTGTGGATGACAATAGGCACTCAATATGGATGCATACGTTTCTTTAGTCCCAGGTTTTATGAATTTGCACTGGTTTTAACACTATGTTGTAGTAAATGTGTGGTTGTCGGTTGGCTGAAATTAAAAAAACGACTAAATGATGTGTTGAACCGTACCCCTGAAATGATGTTTGCTTACAAATCTGCAAGTGTGCCATTATTTCCCCTTTGTTTGTTTGTGAGCTTATCTTCCCTTGGTAGGAGCTGCTGTTTCTAACTGTGTAATGGCCTCATTAAGTATGCACACGTTGTTGAGGAGACTCATGACAATGTGCCTGATGAGATAATTAATTTTGACACCAGAGGGGAGTTCCCAGTGCCTCTCCTCTGTGTCGTCTTCATGTTGCTTCCATAGAGCTGCTGCTGTTCCTCCTGTCTGCTCTGAAGGACGATTCTGTCTCTAAATGTCTCTCTTTTCTGCTCTTATTTTCCCTCCACATCTTCTTACATTATTTCTGCTTTTCTGTTATTCTTCTCACATCTCCTCTTTTCATTCTTGGTCTCTCATTTTCCTTCCTCAATCTCTCCTTCTGCCTTTCTCTGCCGTAGATCATTCTGGTGTAGTGGCTTCAGGTCAACCTTTAGTCAATGCCATCAGGACTGACTCGGCTCTAATTGGAGGTACTGAACCTGTTTTTGATTGGACTTCTTTTAACTGTGAGAGTCAAAAATTACACTCAATATTGACCCTGCTGAAAGCCTGCAAATGTGACATTATGGGTAAGAAAATCCATCAAAAAGAAAAAAGTTTAGCTAAATATTTCTGGCCAGACAGATTGATTTAAAGCGAAGATTGACTGGTTTCTATAAGCGTGAAAAAAGTCATTTAAAAGTGTCCGTTAAATCTCTGTATTTCTGTGTCTCAGCGCACAAAAGACTAATTAAAGATCCACTGAAAATGACATGCTGATGGAGAAACTTTCACACAGTTATCTCAAAACGCAGTGCGAAATAGAGTTCAGTTTTATTTCAGGACTGCAATTAAATGAAACTTTCTCTGGATAACGAAATGTGCAGAACAGAAGAGTCCAGCTGAGTCCGGAAATATGAAAAACCTGTTCACAGTGTGTGGAAGTCAGATTAGGAGAACAAATCAGACTGCAGGGGGACAGATCTTACAAACCCAGAGGAGGCAGGGATGTGCAGAAATCATCTCTCGGTGGTTTCACAAAAAGCTCTGCGACCAAAGTCCACTGTGATGGATGTATTCCTCAGAAACTCAGCGAGACAGTCAGCGAGACAGTCAGTGAGACAGTCAGAGCGACAGTCAGTGAGACAGTCAGCGAGACAGTCAGCGAGACAGTCAGCGAGACAGTCAGCGAGACAGTCAGCGAGCGAGACAGTCAGCGAGCGAGA
Organism: Trematomus bernacchii; assembly: GCF_902827165.1. NCBI lineage: Eukaryota > Metazoa > Chordata > Actinopteri > Perciformes > Nototheniidae > Trematomus > Trematomus bernacchii. The sequence goes on along the minus strand of NW_022987839.1, from coordinate 5,822,239 downwards.
CAGTCAGCGAGACAGTCAGAGCGACAGTCAGTGAGACAGTCAGCGAGACAGTCAGCGAGACAGTCAGCGAGACAGTCAGCGAGCGAGACAGTCAGCGAGCGAGACAGTCAGCGAGACAATCAGCGAGCGAGACAGTCAGCGAGACAGTCAGCGAGCGAGACAGTCAGCGAGCGAGACAGTCAGCGAGACAGTCAGCGAGACAGTCAGCGAGACAGTCAGCCAGCGAGACAGTCAGCGAGACAGTCAGCGAGACAGTCAGCGAGACAGTCAGCGAGCGAGACAGTCAGCGAGACAGTCAGCGAGACAGTCAGTGAGACAGTCAGAGCGCCACAGTCAGCGAGCGAGACAGTCAGCGAGACAGTCATTCGAGCGAGACAGTCAGCGAGACAGTCAGCGAGCAAGACTGTCAGCGAGACAGTCAGCGAGACAGTCAGCGAGACAGTCAGCGAGCGAGACAGTCAGCGAGACAGTCAGCGAGCGAGACAGTCAGCGAGACAGTCAGCGAGACAGTCAGCGAGCGAGACAGTCAGCGAGACAGTCAGCGAGCGAGACAGTCAGCGAGACAGTCAGCGAGGCAGTCAGTGTGCAGCACGGCTTTCAGAGGATTCAGAGAGAGGAGCACACATCAAAATGTTGGGTTACAATATGGGCTCTACTCAGTCGGTTGCCAGCAAAGTAGTAGTTCACCCGTGTAAAAGTCGGAAAAACACAATGTAAAACTTTAACATAGCAAAAAGGTGCTATAATGGCCCAAAATGCCATTTGGAGAAACGCGCTGCAGTTTCAAAAACACAGCTGAGAGCAGAGTGCTTGTGACATGCGGGGATTATAAAGTTGGCCAAGACTCGCTGTTAATTGAACGTTTTATCGGCTTATTTGAACATTGTGATCACATGATTCCTTCCAATATGACGAGGTTAGCTGAGTTAGCTAGCCTCGATAGCAACAAGCACTCAGGCAAGCCCCCAGGAAGTGCGCCGGACTCTGATGAAAATATTAGTTGTGTCCAAACGGCGGTACTACAACTTCCGTATCAGTCCGTGACGTGGCCCAGAAAGACTTTTTCCCATTGACTAACATTGGGAAAGAAACGTCTGTAAATCAGCGGATAATTTTTTTCAAACTGAATGAACTACCCAGTATTAACTATTGTATAGCCCTTATTAGAATCATTCGGTCCTTAAAGTTGTAAAATGCACTAAAAGCCGAATCTAGATTTATTTTCTGTCTCCATTCATTCTACTGAGCCGAGAGTGGGAGCTCCGGGGGCGGGGCTTAAGGGGCTCATGCTCTGTGAGTGCACATACGGGTTCTTCTCATGGATGTATAATAAGAACTGGATACAGCGTGGGAGGCGGGGCCTCGTTCATTCCTATGAGAGTTGCTCATTGGCGCATGAAGACAAAATGGCCCAATTTTTGAGAGAGCGAAACGTCACGAAAGTATTCATATAATCATATAATCCGTTCTTATTGTGCATCCATGGGTAAAACTCATGTAGTACTGAACACGTCACATGAACGTGCTACATGTGTTTTCTCCTCATGGAAATGTGTTGTGCTGTTATAGCGCGTTCACAGCTGTCCTCCACCGTACATTACAGGAACATTTCCTGCATTCAAAATATACTTGAAGTTAAGGCTGGGCATTATATGGATATTGTGATATAAGACTATAGATCGTAATGTTTTGTATTTTTCTGCTTTTAAAGGCTGAATTACAGTAATGTGATGTACTTTTCGGAAATGTATAGGACTTGTGCAGTTACCCATTTATCACAAAATCTACAGCTGTGATTATTATTTATCTTAATTCTCATTTTGTAAATATTTTCTGAAAGCATTGTTTTGAGACCCTACCACATAAATACATTAAAGCAATAACGATATTGAGGTATTTGGTCAAAATAAATATCGTAATATTTGATTATTTTTCATATTGCCCAGCCCTACTTGAAGTATCAAAAGTAAAATTATTTAAATTGCCTAATGCATATTAATGAGGGGATCCTGTCAGTGTTAGTGTATTATTTTATAATTATTTTTTATTTATCTATATCTAAGCCGTTATTGTAATGTGATCAACAGCGAAGGTGGAGTTCATTTTAAGGCTTTATATAATATCTTTTTAATGAATTAATCATATTTTATGAACTGATAATATGTTTCAGATCTAAACACTTCTTTATTTGTATTTTATATGTTTTAATAACATCTAAATACGTCAGAGTAAATGTCGTCTTCCCTGCAGGGGTCATAGCGGTGGTGATCTTTGTGATTGTGACCGCCCTGGCGATAACGGCCAGATTCCTCTACCGGAGAAAAGAGACGTACCGGAACCAGGAAGTGAAGGGAGTCAAACAGGAAGACAGCCAGGATTTCCATTTCAACAACCAGACGGACCCCCAGAACGTCTCCTCTGAAAACCCAAAGGAGTATTTCATCTGACCGACGGCCTGATGACCCGGGACTCTGCTCTGCACTCAGAGACACTCAGAGACTCCACTGGAAGGCAGGACAAAGGAACAATTCACACAGATGTTTCTCTGTCTGTACATAGTGTAGAGACCGATACACACAGGCAACAGTGCTGGACTTAATATGTGTTGATACTCTTGTAAATATTCAAAAATCTAAATGTGAAAGTGATGTCTAAGGCCAATTCATGTCCTTTCGAAAAGGTTGCACATGATCGTTTATGATTTACAGTATTTAAAGCCAACTTTATTTCAGTGAATCAGGGCATCGTGGCTGATGCACGTTTATATTAGGATAAGAAATGGATGTTAGCTTAATTGGAAATGTTTGACCCGTAATGAGGAAGTTAAGAAGATTGCTTCTGTGGTTTTAATGTCTTTTTGTGGTGCATCGGGAGAGAAATGGCATGCCTGCAGCAGCCTGCAAACATCCACCAAACACCGAGACGTGTTTTGATGATTTTCTATCCCAATTCAGCGACTGAATTAAAAAAGATTTTCCTCCAGCAACATCTTGCTATCACAGATTTTTGGTGTTAACAAGTGGCGCCTTCAAAGTCAAAATGGTACTCTGCAGTCTGGCAGCTACTTGTCGAGAGATTTGAAGACTTTTTAAGCAGGAGGGATTATGTTCCACTTTATGTTGTCACTCTTTTCTCTTTCTCTTAAACTAATTTTATTTCCATTTTAACACCATTTCCCATTGAAAAAACATCATGGAAGAGAGGTACATCCATTATTAATTGTAGTTGTACAGGTTGTTTTAAAGTGTTCTCTTCCTTGCTGTGTGCCGCCTGCTGGGAGCGTCCTCTCCCAGCTCTCTAGATGCCTCTGAAGCTTTTAACGCTGACAGCAGCACAGACTCTAAAGCTCTGTGGCGCTCTGTCACCTCTTTCCCTGCACACAGAGGCAGCTCATGTGTTTCTGAAATGCTAATCTGCTGCGCTCTGACAGCTGGATTGTGACTGGAGACAAAGATACAAAGATAATCCAATAGACAGTGTCAGGCTGAACACGATGAAAACAGCCTGATATTTACACTTGAAAATGGAGCGAACCCCCCCCCCCCCTCCCATGTGTTAATTCAACTCATGTGTAAAGAGAGGAAGAGCAGCTGCTCATCAAACTCACACCTCTCTCTGAGACCCCAAAGCACAGATGGGCTTTTAACGACAGAAGTTGCCCAAACTTCAAAGTGCATTATTCATCTCTTTGTGTTTCTCTTTTGTTCCACCTCACAACAGCTGAGGCCACACATTGTTGTCTTGATCCCAGAGCGTCCTGGTGAGGAAGCAGCGATGTCCTTCCTCCTGCAGCAGCACACTGCACTGCAGCAATTTAGAGAGGAGAGGAAGTCCACAGGTAACCTTGACACTCAGATAATCCTGCAGACTGAGCACACCTGGAGCTCACTGCAACAGAAACACAGCACAAATAAAGAGTTTATTAAGATGCAAGGTGGAAAATGTAGACTTTTAAGACAGAATTAAACAGAGTAAACTTTAGAGTGATGTGTGCAAACAAGAAAATAAACATGTTTCCCCTATAGTCTCACTGAACTATCAAAAGAACTAACAATTTTAAGCACCAAACATTAAATTCACAGTCAGATTTATACATTAAAACCTCCTTATTAGCTCATGTTTTCGGAGCATTTTAGGTTATCATTTTCTAAGATAAAGACACGGTCACACCCCAAAAAATGTGCAGAACAAAATTCCTCCACATGTTTTTCTGAAATATTCTGCTTTGGCGGTTTGGTGACATTAGGACTAATCACGTGACAATTTGGTAAATGACTGTAATTGATAAGCTAAACGCTAACACACTAGCCACCTGCCAGAGCTTCTCTCCATTTTCTATGCATTCTCCGTCATTTCATCCCCTTTTCATTTTGTTCTCCTGATCGTACAACATTTAATAATAATAGTAGTTGACATTGGAAACTGTCATCTAAAAAGCTGTTTTTGTAAATGAACACCTGTCTCATAAGTCTGTAAACCATTTATCTTTGGAGCAGTTTCAGCAAAGGTTAAAACAAACTGGAGGGAAACACAGATAAGAAAGGACAGCTTTTTCCATTTGAGATTCCCCAACTCTCCCTCAGAGCTGCTACTGGTCAGCAAAGCTAACATGTCAAAGTCCATCAAAGTTAACTCTATGCTAATGGGTCATTATTACATGTCACTTGTTAGTCGCTTTTATCCAAAGCGACTTACATACTCAATACTGTGGACAATCCCCACAGGAGCCATTTGGGGTAAAGTGTCTCAGGGACACAACGACATGCTGACTGCAGTGGGGTTTGAACCTGTGCTCCCCTGATCCGAACACCAACGCACTAGCCCACTGCGCCACAGCCTCCCGAAAAACAGTCAACTTCCACAATATTAGTGAATCCTCCAGACCTGGTCATTTGACTGGGGATTCATTCATTTTGCCTTGAATTTTTTGCCATTTCAAATGTTAATGAGTCGATAAGGCTGGTGACATTTCATTACTGTCCTCAAATCCAACAAAAAGATTTAACAATGAATTGTCCATTTCTAACAAATAGTGTCTCTGCGTCCAACACTTGATTCATGTACCTTAAAGTGGACCTATCATGCTATATTTGAATAATATAGCGTAGGACCATACCTATATAAGGCATATTTATACTTTTTATTTTTCAAAATACCAAACAGATCATGCATTTTAGCCATGCCTCATTTTGCTCAATTTGACATTTTTTAGCTCTGTTTTAGCAAGGGCAGATTCTGTGAGAACAGCACCACCTACAGGCCTGGCATATGTACTACAGCGTCTCCAGCGCTTTCGAACGGCAATGGCCGTGGCTGTCTCCTCCTGATTGGTGGAGTTGGCCCAATAGCCGTAGCGCCACCGTCCTGACGTCAGGACAGTGTTCAAATCTGGATCAGTTTTTATCAGATCCGTTGCAGCCCCTTTTTTAGAGATTTGGGTATGGAGGAAAATAGAGAGGGTTGTGTTTTCTGACACTTGGTGAGTTCCCTGGAACACCGGGGACACATATTCATGTATAAAAGACGTACACAAGTGCATTTTGCATGATAGGTCCCCTTTAATTTTCTGTGCCATAAAGCTCAATTATTGTATATAAACTATTTAAAAAAACACGATGTTTCTTTATTGACATGAACGGGCTTCAGTTTGATTTGCATCCTGCTGCTTTACACACAACACGGAGATACATTCATTCCTGAACAGTGTACATCTGTTGGAGTAACGTTTGCTTGAAACAACTGTGATTTTGGGGGAAACAAGTGAGCTTTCTTTTCAATTAGAATATATATGTGTGACCTTCTTTATATCTAAAGTATTTGGGTTCAAGGCAACAAAGAGGGAAGTTTTATTTGGTCTTTTCATGAGATTGTTTGACAGTACGATGGTGTTTTTTCAGTGCTTCCTCTCTCACAGTGCGCTGGTTGACGTGTGTTCAGTTTAACTGTAGTGTTGGTGAATAACAGTGATGTTGTGCCATTTAAATATCCAGATTTCACCCACACTCTGACTGTTTCAACAAAATCCTGTTTGATGAAAATAAATAAATGATGCTTTTCTAAAAGAGCATGTTTTCATTTTATGGAACTTCAGGTTGTTTTGCTTTACAGATGAATCACCAGAGGAATAACACGTTCATTGTGCCTGTGATCCAGCTTGTGTTTACATCGACATGCCAAGGATGGAGAGATGACATGTGCCAGCAGCCCGAGTGAAAAGAAATCCCCCGTGTTTTGTTATTCTTTTCATCCCTTTTTGTTTCTTTGTTAAATGAAGATGACACATATCAACCAGGACAATTTACATACGTTTACGTCTATTATATTTGCTTCTTTCAAATCCACAGTGTGGGAGGATACTCATCCGTCAGCGCTGACATCTCTGATGGCTGCTAACACTCTGCAGAGCACAGATGAGGGAAATATGTAAAGCTGTGAGGCTGCAGGAGCACAGGAAGTGACTCTGTGTGAAAAGACACTTCGCCTTTTCTGCCCGTTTAAACACTCAAGACGCCCCGAGGTGATTCAACGGGTTCCTGTTTGATTCTTTTAAATCTCTGATCAGATGTGAAACTGACATCTTCAGCGCTATCAGAAACTCAGTGAAGAAGGACCAACTAAAGGGGGATATTCAGTCTCATCAGAGTACAGTTAATGCGGTTGATTAGGATGTTAAATGCCACTAAGACTCGCTCCCTTTTAGAAAACTCAAATATATCCTTCTAGGTTAACGCCTGGAAAACCTTTGATGTGCTGAAGCCACACATTTCCTCTGCTTTGGTATTCCTGCAGCTCACAGGATTATATGCAGCTCACTACTTTGTGTTTCCATCTTGAGTCACAGCGTGGTGGAAGCTGCAGTAAACATGACGCTGCACCTTTTAAAACTACATTTAAGTGTTCAAATGTGCAGCCAGGGCTTCTCTCTATTTCATCCTGCTTGACAGTGGCATCTCTTTACTGTCAGAAAAAAAACCTTTTCGCTTTGCGACTATTTTTAAATCCAGAAGTCTTTGTACTGATGTAAATGATTGTAGTTATTTTGGATAGTGTTCTGCTAGAGGAGACGTTTCCATGCAGATATTTATGTTCATCTCTTTTTATCCCATGTGCCAGTAGTGTTTTTAGTGATCAGCTTATGTTTATGCATGCACATTCATATGGTCTGGTTGAGCCACGTTCACCAACTTAGTTTAACATGCTAACATTTGCTAATTAGCGCTACACACATGTTGCACCTGGTCATTGAGCTAGGCAGCAGTTTACTACAGAAGCATTTTTTGTTATTTCTGTTTCAATTCTCTTAAAATCCCGACAGCAATCAATACATCGAATGCTCTGAACAAAAAACTAAAACAAATAGTTGCTTTTGCAGCACTGTAATATCCATTATCCAAATATTTATTATATATTTTTTTTTTCATTCATATATTTATTTATTTAAGGCATGTTTATTTTTTTTGTTTTACTTATACTGTAAAGCAGGGGGGTCAAACTCAATCTCATCTCGGGCCACATCAGCATTATGGTTGCACTCAAAGGGCCGGCTGTAACTTTAAGACTATATATAAATATATATATATAAATATTTAATATAAAATAATGTATTATATTACATTATTGCCTCTGCATTGGATTATTATCGGATCGAGTAATAACTTCACTACGTCTGAAAGCAGAAGTCTAGGGCAAATAATTGCAAGTCTCTTCAGTGAGCATTTGACAAAATAATTTAAAAAGAAAAGCCAAATTCTGGAAAAACAAAAAAAAATAAGTGACATTTTGAAATAAAAAGTCAAATTTTGAAAAAAAAATCTAATTCTGAGAAAAAGTGCATATTTTTGAAGAAATGTCAAATTCTGAGAAAAAAAGTCAAATTTGAGATGCATTGTGGGACATGTAGTTTATGGGCAACGTGCTTCTGTAAAGTAGCATGTAACCGTATAATAAACATATTATATACTTTGCCAGCTCTTGTGGGGCCACAGAAAATGAAGGCGCGGGCCGGATTTGGCCCCCGGGCCTTGAGTTTGACACCCCTGATGTAAAGAAACACGTTTGTATTTCGAGAAAATAACATGTTTGGGCAAACCAACTGGATAAATAAAAAGTAGAAAATCAATAATATTTTGTATCTAATGTTGGCACTGAATATAAATCAGGAAACCCCCCAAATAATCAGGACTTACCCTCTGAGGAATATGAACACAATTGAATGGCAATCCATATTGTAGTTGTTCAGTTGTTTTAGTTTGCTTTCAAAAGAAGCCCAAAAAAGGAGCTGACTCTGTAGATCTTCCCAAAATATTCAGAGCAGGGCAAACAGAACCGTGGACCCTTCAGGACTGAGAGATGTGAGACCCGGCAGATAAAACATGGAGTAAGTAACCTTCTTGTTTTCATCCAGCTTGTCTATTACTGCTGTTTATCACCAGGGAGTGAAAACACAACACTGTCAATTTGTTTTACAGCGGTGTTACAGCCGCCGCTGGATAGAAGTATTTCACCCCGATGCAGCTGACAGATGCAGAATTACCACAGCAGCACTGAATAATTCATCCTCTACTGGAGCCTCTTTGGGTTTATATCCAGGCTGATGCTCGGACCCCGCTGAGACCTCCGTCACCCTTCATCCTCTCCCTCCATCACTTCACTAGATTGATCTGCTTCTCCTCCTTCCTCCTCTTGGCATGTCGCCCATTTTAATGACTTGTATCCCTTCATTATTCAACGCAGCTCCTCCTCAGACATGTAAAGAAGCTTTAAAAGCTGTAATTACTGCAGCATCCAGCGGTGTCTGTTTAGATCACAGAGGTGAGAGTGGGACCTGCGTGAAGAGGAGAGCAGCTGATCGTGCAGGAAGGGTCTGCTGTGGTGGTGATGATGATGATGATGATGAAGTTGTGATTTTAACCAGACACTTTGCGTATCAAAATGTGCATGATGTGGTGATCATGCATAATCAGTTGTGTTTGCAGGACATCAGCATTCAACAGAAATGTATGCACACATAATTAACTTATAGGAGGATATCAATGTTTTGTTGTCGCTACACAACTTCTGCTAAGAGTTCAAGTTTGTCATGATTATAAGAAATTGCAAATTGTTTAAAAGATATCCAATAGTCCCAGAGTTTCTGTTTAATGCTAATACATGTTGTTATGTTTGTATTCACCAGTTGGTCAAATGGATGACTGATGTCTCCCTTTGCTGCTGAAGGTCATGTGGTCTGATTGAACGCTCCAGAAAAGCTCCTAAATGGACATTAAGGTGAGATTTCTCTTTTATTCACCATGAGGAAACTGTCTGATATGTCTCTGGGGAAAACTGCTTATTTCTCAAAAACGTAATATTAAGCATTCTTTACATATTATATTTAAATGTTGGCAACTCACACATGGGTCGTATTGAGACTCACAGTATTTCTCTCCTTTGATATAACAGTCGTCCTCTGAAAGTCTATTTATTTGACTTGATTTTAGTCCATGATTCCCTTTTGTTGGCTTGTGTCTGTAGAGATATCAGAGCATCTCGTCTCATCACACATTAGCAGAGTTATATAAAAGTCCCTTTCTGCTCTGACTGTACGTGTGTTGTCATGGCGCTCTGCTGGAGACGACAGATCTCTTCTCTCAGATCAGAGCTGATGGTAATTATCCCGCCCACCGAGCGTTTATAATCTGAGCGGCTGTGGAGTCTGAATTCAATCAGATGTGTAATTATAGAGTTATCCCACCTACAGCATGTAAGAGAGAGTCGGTCGACCATCTCCTCGTTCACAGATCTGAAGAACACACTTCATTTCATTCACGTGTGTTCTTGTTAATTGAGGAAATATCTGAAACAGACGCCTCGGCTGAACAGCTCATTACAATCAATTAACATGATTAATTAATTAAGACAGGACTGCAGCATCTTAAAATACGAATTAGTCCGTTCCTAAATTGATCAAATCTTTAGATATTGCTCAGTTTAATCTGTACTCTAACATGTGGTACATATTTGAGATTAGATTATTACTGCTTCCAACGGGCAATACCTATTTTGTAGTTTCAACTGTAGAGTCCTTGTGTGAAAAAAAGCTGATAATGAAACAGCAGCTCAGAGCAGAGGCTGTGAATACATTTCATTTAACTGTAGGTGTTGGCAGAGACATGAACGTACCTTTTTTATTTAGATTAAGCCAAGACAAGTCATATCAAATGTGTGTTTATGAGGGATGCCTTTGTTGGGAAACAGACTGTAAAGTATTTAAAATGTAAAAAAAAAAGGTATTTTGGATTTCTGTTCTGTTAGGACTTGTCAACAGGGATTTTTCATTTTTTGTCACAAAGCGTAAATTGAAAACATTTAAAATAGGTCATCCTGTGAGATTGTTGCAGTTGTATCGCCCCCATTGGACTCCTTTGTTTACTTCCGGAACATAGTGACATCACTATGTTGTAACAACCAGAAATGTAAACACCGGTAGTCACTCACGGTAACGCCTACCCAGCCAGTGATTCGCTGTTGGTTGGCGCCTCCATTCAATTCTCCCTATATATTTAGACGGAGCAGGAAGGGGAGGGTGTGTGTGCAGCAAGAGAGATCGTCGGAGCAACACGCTCATCCATTAGAAACCAACAGTAAGGTCGTTTAAAGTCCGTGTTGCCGTTTTGTCAGATCCGCCGTCCACCGTCATCATACCCTTCTGCCGCTTCACATTTCCGGATTATTGTTTACAAATTTACGGTTCATCTTACACCCTGGTAAACGAAAAAATACATTGGCTAGCACTCCAACACATTGTAGGTGATAGGCTAAGGGGCGGGACAACTCTTAGCGGTTGACCAATCCCAACAGAGCAGGCCAGCTAACCAATCAGAGCAGACTGGGCTCTGGTTTCAGACAGAGGGTGAAAAGAGGTGCTGCAGCACAGGCAGTATGAGAAAAATAAAGAGCTTTTTGAACATTAAAGCATGGAGACATGTAGAGACACTACATACTGATATGAACCTGAACATCAGCAGGAGAGGACTCTTTAAAGTAGAGACACTACATACTGATATACACCTGAACATCAGCAGGAGAGGACTCTTTAAAGTAGAGACACTACATACTGATATGAACCTGAACATCAGCAGGAGAGGACTCTTTAAAGTAGAGACACTAAATACTGATATACACCTGAACATCAGCAGGAGAGGACTCTTTAAAGTAGAGACACTACATACTGATATACACCTGAACATCAGCAGGAGAGGACTCTTTAAAGTAGAGACACTACATACTGATATGAACCTGAACATCAGCAGGAGAGGACTCTTTAAAGTAGAGACACTACATACTGATATACACCTGAACATCAGCAGGAGAGGACTCTTTAAAGTAGAGACACTACATACTGATATACACCTGAACATCAGCAGGAGAGGACTCTTTAAAGTAGAGACACTACATACTGATATGAACCTGAACATCAGCAGGAGAGGACTCTTTAAAGTAGAGACACTAAATACTGATATACACCTGAACATCAGCAGGAGAGGACTCTTTAAAGTAGAGACACTACATACTGATATACACCTGAACATCAGCAGGAGAGGACTCTTTAAAGTAGAGACACTACATACTGATATACACCTGAACATCAGCAGGAGAGGACTCTTTAAAGTAGAGACACTACATACTGATATACACCTGAGAATAAGCATAATTGGGCCCCTTTAAATAAACAAGATGTGTGCTGAAGATTAAATCAACCCCAAATGATCTGATGTCTTTGCTCTTTATCAGATGTCAGTTGTTACCCTCTTATCAGAAGGATTTGAGGGACATATTTTGGAAACAAAAGTTGGTCATAATAATATTCGAGGCCATGTGAATTGTGCCGTGTCGAAGGCCTGCAGCCTCTTCCTCTTCCTCACAGCCCGATAAGAGCGCGCAGAGGGGAAACTGCACACCTGTTTTCAGAAAATCAATTTATTGTTGGATAGCGAGGCTGTAAGGTGGCTCGGCCGTGATGACTGATACGTATCAGGACTCCTCTGCTCTGTGGAGGCTGGAAATGTTTTGGAGAGGAAGGCGCTGAGTGAGAGGATAATCCTTTAAAAGTACACGTCGTCTGCAGGCAGCCATGTTTAAAAAGTTGTCCTTCGCTGCTGTTATTGCTCAGCCACAGATTAGCTCTGTTTCTTCCGGTTATTTTTCCATTAGAGATTAGAGCGTTGTTATCTCCTATTTAAGAAGCAGAGGTGGGAAGAGTCAAGGTGCTCTTAAACTGTGCGACTGTACAGCATCTGATACGTTTCCTCTGCGGACACCAAATCAGACTTTTCAGCACCTTGTAGCTTCCTCTGTCCTTCCTTTTTCTAAAAATCTTCCACCCACCTTCTTTAATCCATCGTCATGTGACAACCATTCAGTTAGATTAATTTAATTTGTTCATAAACAGTTAGACATACAAGTCCAATCATGAGACATGATGAGATATGTAAAATGGGAAACCCTGATGAGATCCCTGAAGTTGAGATGAGCAAAATCTTTTAGATTTTACGTAACAATTTCCAGCGGCAATGAATTCTAGCTGACCATTGCTCTGTTTACTGTTTCATATGTATTTAAGCTTAGGGAAACATGAGCCTCCTTTCTATTGCCTGTCGTGTTTGCTAAGTTATCGTAACTTAAAGGGGACCTATCATGCAAAATGCACTTTTGTACGTCTTTTATACATGAATATGTGTCCCTGGTGTTCCAGGGAACTCACCAAGTGTCAGAAAACACAACCCTCTCTATTTTCCTCCATACCCAAATCTCTAAAAAAGGGGCTGCAACGGATCTGATAAAAACTGATCCAGATTTGAACACTGTCCTGACGTCAGGACAGTGGCGCTACGGCTATTGGGCCAACTCCACCAATCAGGAGGAGACAGCCACGGCCATTGCCGTTCGAAAGCGCTGGAGACGCTGTAGTACATATGCCAGGCCTGTAGATGGTGCGGTTCTCACTGAATCTGCCCTTGCAAAAACAGAGCTAACATTTTTCAAATTGAGCGAAATGAGGCATGGCTAAAATGCATGATCTGTTTGGTATTTTGAAAAAAAAAAAGTATAAATATGCCTTATATAAGTATGGTCCTATACTATATTATTCAAATATAGCATGATAGGTCCACTTTAATAAACCTGGAGATTGCAGTTTTGTTGGCGATGGCAGTATCCGTCTCAGAAGGAGAAGTTTCTCAGTATTATGAATAGACTCATGTCGTCAGAGCAGGCAGCCGAGATGTCACTGTATCTTAGAGAAAGTGCTGTTTTCCTGTTAGCATCCTCCATTCATTTAAAGCACCATCTCCCTCAGCCCTACTATAATGTAACGTCATTCAGAAAAGATGCTTCCAGATGCCTAAATTCTCACGTTCCCCCTAAATGATTTGGTCTCGAGGCGATATGCAACACGCCCGACGCACTTCCAAGTTTTTAAGATGATTGTGTTTTCACTCATGTATAATTATCCCAGCAGGAAGCCTCTCCTTTTCCTCCAGGTATCACCTAAGCTGCCTCCATTAGAGTGGATATCACGAGTGTCTCCTTTACCTCCCACTTTACACACACCTACAGGCTGACATTTAGAGAATCCACCTGTTTCTGTTTGCTATTCTCTGCTCAGCGGGGAGCCCCATCTCATTCCCGCCCAAATGACTCCCTGCTCCCCTTTTTTCCATCTTCAATTTGCTGCTCCCGTTGCCATCGTGCCGCTCTTCACATGCTTTTATTTCATTTTTTATAGCTCCACCAATTTCATGACATTTCACCAAAATGACACTCAGCAGCAGCGACGGTGCAATTGCTCAATTTAGCCTCAGTTAGCTTTAATCCAGGTGGCAGGCGGCGGGACAAAGATGCTTTGACACGGTGCGGCATTAGGGTGCAATCTGTTGTGTGTTTTCGTGCCCGATAAGACGCTCGGAAAACCGTTTTTTAAGCCGTGCTACACAGGAAATAACTCAGAGGTAAACACGTTGTTTCCTCTGTTGTGACAGTGGGATTTATGTCAGACCCACAGCAGAGTAAAGAAGATTATGGTCAAGAGAAGCAGGAATCATTAGCGGCTTTAATGCTTTAAAAGGGTAATGTATTCCCTGAGCAACAGAAATGTTTCCGAGCCTAAAAGGATCATGAATAATGCATTTTTTAAATAAATGTATTTAACCTTAGATGGGTTTTCTGCATTTGTTTGTTTGTACACACACGGAGCTGATGGCTAAAGTCTAATTCCCCCAATGTACGGAGTTAGATGTTAAATGTCTGTTTTCATTTCTCCGCAAATGTAGGCGTCGTGAAGGCAGAACAAAATCACTTGACTCGTGAGGAAATACAGATCATGTACGAGGCCTCATGGTGAGTCTTTTCTATCGATAAGTAGAGATTCAAAACAGAATTCACAGTTTAATCCAATCTCCTCTTACTGACCTCCACCTTGACCCCCTGCCTCATCAAAATGCAGGAGTGTTGTGGATATTAGTGAGAAATTCCCTGCACATACAAAGTGACAAATTGAAGTTTAAGGGAGGGAAAGAAAACAGCCGTGATTGAACGCTCTGTCCAGAGGAGGCTGCGCTCTCCGCGGTTCATCTCTACTCTCCTCACATGAACATATAAACACAACTCTATGTGTGTGTTCTACTTAACTGATCATGTTTAAACTAGTTCAATATCATATTTGTTGGAGCTGTTCATTGATATTTGTATTTTTCACAGATGTTTTAGTATTGCTTGTTCTGCACAACCCTCCAAATATGTTACACATTTGTACACAAGCTTCCTCTCATCCACCTCCATAACGACACTGCACATATTTTATTGTATTTCTCCAAGTACTATGCAACAGTATACTGCACGTAGTTTTTAAGTATATCCAGATTTCACGTAAATAATTGTCTTTATCTTAAAGGTAGGGTATGTAATTTATTTCAGAAACACTTTTTGTTATATTCCATGGAATGCTCTTAACATCCCGATAGCAATGAATATCTTAAGTGCTTTGACAATAAATACATTAAAAGATATCATCTGTGGAAGCCGTAGTACTGTAAAAAGCACGACCAATCATCTGAGCCGGCCCGGCTAAAATAACTGGATGGCCTACCTGCCTGTCAGCCTTCCATCTGTGCACAAACTTATCTCGTGCCCTCATTGGTCATGTGCGCGTTCGTGTGTGTTGGAGGAGGGGCTCTGTAAGGAAGAGGCAGATTTTTTACGGTTGTGTATTTTCAAATTCTATCGCACTCGAGCTGGTTTCTCCAAAATTACCTACCCCACCTTTTAACGTATAATAGTTTCAATTGTTTTTATTTTATCGTTTGGTTGTCTTACTTCTTTGACTGTGTTTATGTATACACCACGTACAAAAAAAAGGGGGGAGCAGGGAGTCATTTGGGCGGGAATGAGATGGGGCTCCCCGCTGAGCAGAGAATAGCAAACAGAAACAGGTGGATTGTCTAAATGTCAGCCTGTAGGTGTGTGTAAAGTGGGAGGTAAAGGAGACACTCGTGATATCCACTCTAATGGAGGCAGCTTAGGTGATACCTGGAGGAAAAGGAGAGGCTTCCTGCTGGGATAATTATACATGAGTGAAAACACAATCATCTTAAAAACTTGGAAGTGCGTCGGGCGCGTTGCATATCGCCTCGAGACCAAATCATTTAGGGGGAACGTGAGAATTTAGGCATCTGGAAGCATCTTTTCTGAATGACGTTGGGCTGAGATGATGATGCTTTAATTGTCACCTACTTGGCGATAAACCTGATTCTGATTTCTGATATATATTCTCTTTCTGTTTTTGTCGTGTTTGTTTTGTTAAATTTGTTCAGGTAATTGAAGCCATAATAGGGCCTCTTCAGAATATATGGTATATGAACTGTACTTATATAGCGCTGTATCCAGTCTGTACGACTCCTCAAAGCGTCATTCACCCTTTCACACCTCATTCATACAGAGCAGTACCACTTGCTCTAGGAAGCACACACACACACACACACACACACACACACACACACACACACACACACACACACACACACACACACACACACACACACACACACACACACACACACACACAGTTGGCCATCGGGTGCAACTCAGCCACAGTCTCCCAATGTAATTTTTTATTTTTATTTAACCTTTATTTAACCAGATAAAAAACATTGAGATAAAATCTCATTTTCAATGCTGACCTGGCCAAGAAGGCAGCAACGTTACACATAACACATAACACAAACATATAAAATACAGAGAGCATAAAGAAAACAAAAGACGAAAAAGCAGTCACTACATTGTGCACATTAGGACAATAAAAAAAGTACACTACTTGTTACTGCAAGAGCAGCTGGTGGTGAGGACTTCAGACAACTTCAATTTAAAACATGAAATAGAGACAAGTAAAAGAATAAGACATCAGAAGTGCAAGAAAGTCGTGCCACAATGATGCTAAAAAGTGTAGGAATAGGTAACTATGAACATGTGAGTTAGAATACCACAAACGGAAAGTAAATAAAATACTTTACAGAGGAAATAAATACTGTTTATTGTAATAAAATATAAATATGAGGACTCTTTCCCATATGTGATTAATACTGTATATCTAATCTAATCTCATGCGCTAGACATATGTAAGCACAGACGCAGTGCATTAATATTAATAATAACATCAATGCTGAATCCAGATTATTCTAATTACTCCTAAATGATATGGGTATTGCACGGTTGACTGATTAATGTGTATATTGACAGATGAGTTAAAGGTCGTGCACCCCCCCCCCCCCCCATCCCTCTGTTTCCTGAAACACA
Source organism: Trematomus bernacchii (assembly GCF_902827165.1). NCBI lineage: Eukaryota > Metazoa > Chordata > Actinopteri > Perciformes > Nototheniidae > Trematomus > Trematomus bernacchii. Next base: position 5,805,412 of record NW_022987839.1, on the reverse strand, counting down.
TCACTGATGCAGTTTCTGCCCCCGAGGTCAGAGTGATGGATTATTAGTTTACCAGACTTTGAACTGCGTGAGACAGAGACAGATCTCAGTAAATCGGGGAAAAGACTGTTTTCCTTTTTTCTGAAACAGAGTGGAGGGATGAGAAACGAGCTCAGTTTCCTCCTGAGTGGGAAGATGAACCTCGATCTGTTTCTCTTTCATCATGGTGTGCAACAAATGTTCAGGAGTTTGTCTTCTGCTGACACTGAGCAGAATAATGAACTGTAGCACGTCACAAGCAGCCTGACAGAAACACAGCCATAGACAGCACACTGTAATGATAACCATTGATATGCAATATATACAATATGAATAATTGCAATTTAATTATTTAACTTTACACACAATTTAGCAAATTCTATTCCACACGTTTACATAACCCTGCATTCTTGCATTGTTTTATTGGACCTTTTATTTTTTAAAGTCTTAAAGGTGGGGTAGGTAAGTTTGAGAAACCGGCTCGAGATACACTTTTTGTTATATTCCATGGAATGCTCTTAACATCCCGATAGCAATGAATATCTGAAGTGCTTTGACAAAAAATCCATAAAAAAATTTCATCTGTGGAAGCTGTAGTACTGTAAAAAGCACGACCAATCATTTTAGCCGGCCCGGCTAAAATAACTGGATGGCCTACCTGCCTGTCAGCCTTCCATCTGTGCACAAACTTATCTCATGCCCTCATTGGTCATGTGCGCGTTCGTGTGTGTTGGAGGAGGGTCTCTGTAAGGAAGTGGCAGATTTTCTCCGGTTGTGTATTTTCAAATTCTAGCGATCTCGAGCTGGTTTCTCAAACTTACCTACCCCACCTTTAAGAATATGGCATATCATTGTTGGAGGAGTGTAGCTGTTGGGCGTATGACAATAAATCCTTTGATTCTTCATTATTTTAATTTATAAAGTTCAGTCATGTGATGCTGACAGATAAATGCTCTGATTTGATTCGCTGGTACTCAAATTCTCTTTGTGTTTTTAAAGGTTAGTGAGTATAGCTGTTGTGTTTTGCACCAAAAGTCAAACAAAAAAAGGACAATTTTATTTAAACATGTCAACATTGCACACTTTGGCGGATTCTTTATTGAACATTCGACCAACAAACTCATCAACCGCTGTCAGTTTTTGACGTGTTTGTTTCTGCTCGTTACATACATACCCTGTTTATTCAAAATAACAGTATGTGTTCACAACAACAACGTCATAGTTTGAAGCATATGACAACAACAAAGCTGCAGAATTGCACAACTTCATCCACTAATGTAATGAAATAATCATGAAAGAAATCCTGACCGTGGCCACTTTATTCACACGCTTTTATAACTTCTGACCCTTTAAAAACATCACTTACGACTTTTAGTCACAGGTTGAATATGTTCAGAGGTTTAGTAGTTTTGGGGGGATGGCGGGGGGTTAAAATGTGCATCAATTAACCAGGAAAAAGCACATATTTAGGTCAAAGAAATATGTAAAAAGACATCTTAATGTAAAGTGTTTCTCCCACTGAGAGACATATGCGCCGTGCTTTAATATTAATGCAATAAAACAGAGAAAACATGCTTGAAACAAACGAGATGCTAAAACACTGATTTTGCAAATCTTAAACAAATGGTTAGATTGTCGAGTAAATCCCATTTGATGTGCACCTTATCCTGAGAGCTTGTCTTGCCTCATTTGATTGTTATTCATGTCGCTTTTGTCTACAATCAGCTTTCTTTCGGGGTTGTTTTGTTGCAGCAGCTCTCACCTGGGAAGAAGACGTCCTCCTGGTTTTGCTTTGGGGATTTTTATGTTCAGTCACGGTTCAGCTGAATAAACACCGGCAGAATAAAGCATCTTGTTACATCCACCCTCAGTGTGTTCAACACGCCCGCTGCTGTTTCACTGATTTCTGCTCCGGTCTCGGGGGGTTTGATAAGAGCTGGCACCGCTCCTCGCTCCTCGGGGTCTTCACCGCTCTGAACACAGTTTGATACGAACAGAAAAATGACTGCAGGATCAGAAATGGAGGAATATTTAGTCTCCATCTTCAAAATGCAGCAAATCCCCTCAAGTTTCTCAACAGAAAAGACGATGGCGCGCAGTACATGGAAAATGTATTTTTGTCAGATCAGGTCTAAAATTGTTATTGCATCCCAGCAGCTTTCTTTACAACATCAACAAACCGCTCCTGTTCACAGGAAACCCCTTGGTTAGATGTAGGTGATACAACTGTAAGGCAACGAAACATCTCGTTGATTGGGTTAAAATTAATATATTTGTTAGGTATTTAAGTACATAAGACTATGTTCGTACCTTAAGTATGTACAGTATGTTAGGTCACTAAACTCATGTAAATAACTTTAAATAAGTCAATGTTGACTTTTCGTGATTTCACACGGAATTACATATGAACAGAAAAATGACTGCAGGATCATAAATAGAGGAATATTTATTTTTTGCAAACATCTTCAGAAATCCAGCAATTCCCCTCAAGTTTCTCAAAACACACGAGGTCACGTGTCACGAAGCTGATCTTTAGAAAATAGTGAAGGACAATATGATGTGATGATCCATTTCATATTTGATCACAGCAGCTCGATTAGCGACATCAACAAGGACAAATATCTAAGACAAGAAACAAGAACAAGTTCAAATAACATTACAATCACTGAGGAAACATGTTAAAGACCTTTTAAAGTACATCTGATCTGGGATTAAACTCTGTACTTAATTTTAGAATTGACTGGGGCACAAATATGACTTAAAGGTGGGGTATGTAATTTATTTCAGAAACACTTTTTGTTATATTCCATGGAATGCTCTTAACATCCCGATAGCAATGAATATATGAAATACTTTGACAATAAATACATTAAAAAATGTCATCTGTGGAAGCCGTGGCGCTATAAAAAGCACGACCAATCATCTGAGCCGGCCCGGCTAAAATAACTGGATGGCCTACCTGCCTGTCAGCCTTCCATCTGTGCACAAACTTACCTCGTCCCCTCATTGGTCATGTGCGCGGTCGTGTGTGTTGGAGGAGGGGCTCTGTAAGGAAGTCTGAAGGAAGTGGCAGATTTTTTCTGGCTGTGTATTTTCAAATTCTAGCGCACTCAAGCCGGTTTCTCCAAAATTACCTACCCCACCTTTGAGCTTTATTATTTGTTGTCTTTATGAAACATGGATCATGCATAAAAATACATTAATACCAAAAAGATAAAAGATGATTTATGCCAGATTTAGCTATACGCTATTTTCCATCTGCAGTCCCTTGGCAGGTGCACTCATAACAATCAACTAAAAAGCATGACGTACTTTAGTCTCTATCACACTAACACCTTTTTAAATCACAGGACCCTTTATCTCCATCTAGCCTGTTCAAAAATGTTGTAACCGTCGCAGGGGTTACCTCCTGCTACGGGTTAGGAAGAAAATATGACCCTTAATATTTAAATCTGTGTGTTTTTGTCTTCTCTTAACAAGGACCTTGATCAAAGAGGCATGAATTGCAAAAATATGGTGAGTTTATTTCAAGAATATGTTTTTTAAGACCTCGTATGTAAACAACAGAAGTTCTAGTTTCAAAGGAAGTTTATTGAACATTTTAACAATTGAAATTGCAAAACTGTGGGACACAAAAGAAAACAGCCAAACACCAAAAAGAGCAATATATTAATATGTGCAATACCCACTAAAAAACACATGCAGTGAGAGACTGATGGGTGACTTTCGCCAGGCAGTCAGCTGTTTTCTCTCCTGTTAGTTTATTCATTTATTTGGGGAGTTTTGCATGAGCAGCTATGGCCGTCTCATTAAGCTACAGAAGCAGCTGTTTAGGGCCACACCTGCTGCTGGAAATGCTGCATCCTGAAAATAATCGGACTACACGCTGCGCACATCTGAGAGCCCGGTCCCACTGCTGCGTGCTCACAGGGAAACATGATTAATAACACACGTTTAGGTGAGATCATTAGTGGCTTCAGAGCAAAGCTGTAGAGATGCATCATTTAACATCTTCTTTTACTCTGTTTTTCCCAGACCTACTTTATAGAGAGGTGCAATGATGACGTATTTTTGTAGGCCGAACAGGAAGTTATATTGGATTTCTAAATATTGGAGAAAAGTAAGATGCTTGACGTTTATGATACAGCAAGATAATATCCCTTATTAACACCACTTTATGATTTTTTTAAGTAAAAAGCTAGCATTAGTCAGCACGGTCACATGACTTCACGTCACCACCGCTAAGCTAAAGGTGGCTAATGTTGGGCTATAAAGGAACTACAGCACGGTCACATGACTTCATGTTACCACCGCTAAGCTAAAGGTGGTTAATGTTGGGCTATAAAGGAACTACAGCACGGTCACATGACTTCATGTTACCACCGCTAAGCTAAAGGTGGTTAATGTTGGGCTATAAAGGAACTACAGCACGGTCACATGACTTCACGTCACCACCGCTAAGCTAAAAGTGGCTAATGTTGGGCTATAAAGGAACTACAGCACGGTCACATGACTTCACGTCACCACCGCTAAGCTAAAGGCGGCTAATGTTAGGCTATAAAGGAACTACAGCACGGTCACATGACTTCACGTTGCCACCGCTAAGCTAAAGGTGGCTAATGTTGGGCTATAAAGGAACTACAGCACGGTCACATGACTTCACGTCACCACCGCTAAGCTAAAGGAGGCTAATGTTGGGCTATAAAGGAACTACAGCACGGTCACATGACTTCACGTCACCACCGCTAAGCTAAAGGTGGCTAATGTTGGGCTATAAAGGAACTACAGCACGGTCACATGACTTCATGTTACCACCGCTAATCTAAAGGTGGCTAATGTTGGGCTATAAAGGAACTACAGCACGGTCACATGACTTCACGTCACCACCGCTAAGCTAAAGGTGGCTAATGTTGGGCTATAAAGGAACTACAGCACGGTCACATGACTTCATGTTACCACCGCTAAGCTAAAGGTGGTTAATGTTGGGCTATAAAGGAACTACAGCACGGTCACATGACTTCATGTTACCACCGCTAAGCTAAAGGTGGTTAATGTTGGGCTATAAAGGAACTACAGCACGGTCACATGACTTCACGTCACCACCGCTAAGCTAAAAGTGGCTAATGTTGGGCTATAAAGGAACTACAGCACGGTCACATGACTTCACGTCACCACCGCTAAGCTAAAGGCGGCTAATGTTAGGCTATAAAGGAACTACAGCACGGTCACATGACTTCACGTTGCCACCGCTAAGCTAAAGGTGGCTAATGTTGGGCTATAAAGGAACTACAGCACGGTCACATGACTTCACGTCACCACCGCTAAGCTAAAGGAGGCTAATGTTGGGCTATAAAGGAACTACAGCACGGTCACATGACTTCACGTCACCACCGCTAAGCTAAAGGTGGCTAATGTTGGGCTATAAAGGAACTACAGCACGGTCACATGACTTCATGTTACCACCGCTAATCTAAAGGTGGCTAATGTTGGGCTATAAAGGAACTACAGCACGGTCACATGACTTCACGTCACCACCGCTAAGCTAAAGGTGGCTAATGTTGGGCTATAAAGGAACTACATAAACATTAAAGCACTTTGAGCTGCACTTAGTACATGAAAGTTATATAAAGCTTTATTCTTACTATTACTAAAACATAATTGCCCCCTCGGAAAAATTAAGTATTCTGATTCTGATTTAATTTCAGTTCATCACAATGTTTTTTACTGCTTATTATAGTAGTTTGAGTTTCAGTTCACATGAATAACCCTGCTATGCAGTGAATGAGACAGCCTTGAACAGGGCTAAAGCTTCAGAACAGTTTTAACACAGCATGTTCATCTCAACAGGCCATTTAAATCCTGTCTGGTTTCATTTCCAGACGACCAGTTGATCCCTCTGCGGCCGGCGCTCTGTGTTTTCAGGTGAGGAGGTTTCATTATTTTGATTTCCCAGCAGCCTCACAGCTCCTCACTGCGTGCCTTTGTTGGGACATTTCTGCTCATTACTCTGCAGCCAAATAACAAAACAAATGGATCAACAAATGATTCTGCAGCTCCATTTATTTTTCTTCTACAATTGTCCTATAATAAATGTTCTGTCCCAACAATTGGTGCAGGAATGAGTCCTGAAACTCAAAAATGAATAAGTGTTTTACCACTTTCGGCTCCCACAACTCTTACTTTTCTTGAAAGTGTTTTTGGTTAGAAGCCTGAAATAAGGTCTGTGGTTAATACAAGCATAAGAGATTTCATATTTTGTTCTATAATATACAAATACGTCAGTCAATATACCCCACTCGTAAATGTCCAAAGCTTCTGTGTCTTTAAAACTGCAGTCGTTTGGTGGCACAAGTTTGTAAAGGAGACGACAAAAAATCATGATGCCCAACATTAGCTGCCTTTAGCTTAGTGTTCGTGAAGTCATGTGACCGTTCTGTAGTTTGTTTATAGCTTAACGTTAGTTTTTGTACTTCTGCCGATTGCATTTAAGCTTCAAAAACCAAAAAGTGGTGTCTATATGTTTGGATTATCCTGTTGAACAAAACGTGTAAGTATCATAAACGCTACAAAGCTTATTATCTGAAATATTCAAAAATCCAATGGAAGAATCCTATTGGCTTTTTGTTGAGGTAACCATTGTGATGCTAACTTCAAAGTCGCTCTGCCAAAAAATCGTCCTCCCTTCACCACTTTAAACCCTCTTCTTTTCTCCATCCTACACCATTATGTCCTTTTATTTTCCTCCCTGCTGTTCCTCCACCAGCAGCCATTCATCACGGGTCTGAGCGACTGTCATGGCCGCCTCTTCCCAGAAGGCCGTTGGCTCACAGCTTGTTAACGTGTCCACTCGCTGACCGCCCAAGACTCTGTCTGCATGTCTCCGCCTGGCCCAAGAGGCTCATGGGTAATCTCTCATCCACTGACTGTGAGTAAACAGAAGTATCTTAATCCATCAGTAGACGCCGCCTCGCTAGCCTCGACCTTAAATGAACTCCAACTCAATCTTAATTAGCTGTTTGCAATCAGACCAAAGAATCACTGCTGATATATTTATTTTTCGAGTGGTCCAAATGTATTATTAAAAAAGCTCTTTGCAGCATTCAAGAGGGGAATTATTGTGCTAATTTAGCTTAGTGTAAGTCCTTTCGTAAATGACAACTAGGTCAAATATTGTGTCTAACTGTCGTTTTTTGAAGGATGACATTGTCCAATCTTGACACTTCAGCAGTGTATGTCTGCTTCATGTCTTGTCTTCTGAAACCCACATTACATTTCTAAAGTGTCTCTTAATCACCACTTTACAATGTCACAGAACAACAGGATGATTGGGTCTTTGTAACGCTTGTGAGTGTGAATTAATGTGAGCAGCTTAGAGGGATCCTATCTACTGGAAATGCTGTCTCAAGATGAGCTGAATGCTGTTTTGTGTCCTCTAATATTAAAGCGGCTATTTTATTTTTTTTGGTTTTCCCTTTCCTGTAGTGTGTTATATATGTTTGTGTGCATGTAAATAGTCTGCAAAGGCTAACATCCCTGTGTTAGGGGAGGCTGTGGCACAGTGGGATAGTGCGCTGAACTTTGAATCAGGGGGTAGCAAGTTCGAGTCCCACTGCAGTCAGCATGTCGTTGTGTCCCTGGGCAAAACACTTCACCCCAAATTGCTCCTTTGGGGATTGTCCACAGTATTGAATGTATGTAAGTCCCTTTGGTTAAGCGTCTAACAAATGACATGTAATGTGTTCCCTCCAGAAGCTTTAAACTCCTCAATTGGACTCCTTTGTTTACTTGCGTAACATAATGACATCACTATGTATCATTCGCTCTTCTATTGGCTAGCGCTCCAACACATTGTACGTGATAGGCTAAGGGGCGGGACAATCACAACAGAGCTGGCCAGCTAACCAATCAGAGCAGACTGGGCTCTGGTTTCAGACAGAGGGTGAAAAGAGGTGCTGCAGCACAGGCAGTATGAGAAAAATAAAGAGCTTTTTGAACATTAAAGCATGGAGACATGTCACAGTAGAGACACTACATACTGATATGAACCTGAAAATGTACATTATATGTCCTCTTTGAGAGGATTTGTGTAATCTTGACACCTGAAATGTTCACTTCCTAATCTCCTGCACAACATAACCTAACATTATGCACATTGCAAGGTCAAAACGCATCCATTCTCCGCCTTTAATTCCTCTTTCATGGACATTGTAAGCGTGGAGATTATCCGGTGGCTAGGTCAGAAGAATACGATTCTGTGCATTCAACATTTTACTCTCCTAAAAAAGTAAGCTACAGTTTCATAAGGCAGCATGTAGTCTCATTACAAAGCTTTCTGTTCAATTAGGAATGTGGATATTGTGTGATTAAAATAAACACGGACACAAGCTCAAGGTCAAAAACAATCGTACTCCCACATGAAAACAAATAATAAGCCCTTCATCTTCTTTCCTGCTCCAGAAACTGTGATCTAAATCAATAATAATTCTCCGTGTGTGCATAAGACAATCCGAGGGCCACATTTCTGTACATATATTATGCTAATATAACCGTAAGATAGTACTTTTAATTTCTGCAGCTGCAGCCCGAGCATTGTTCTGCTGATTACAAAACACAATGTAGATGTGCTGTGTGGGAAAGAAAGTATGTGAACTGTAAAAAAGGTCAGATGGAGATTAACGCGTTACAGAAGAATTATAAAACACTACAGCGATAAATATTCAACAAAGCACTCTTTCCATTAAGGATGATTTAAAGTTCTAATTAATCGTATATCCCCATGTGTGATTTGCATAAACATTTGGACAAAATATGTTAATGAAAAAACATGTTCTTTATATTACAGCATAATTAGTTCATTACAGTAAGGAGTGGAATAATAGAAATATTATTCTGCATGTGGAAACATTATTTTAGACCGATTCAAATTAAATTCAGATTAATATTTATACACCAGACGTAATAAACAGCATAAAAGCATATGTGTTATTTTCCTAAGAAGAGCCACACAATCGTCACTTTAACACCTAAACAGGAATATGTAAATTTTTTACATTTAGATAAAATATGATGAGGTTCTGAGCCTGGGTAGTGACTTCCTATCTGCTTCACTTTGGGGTTTTTGGGAGGTTTTAAAAAACCGTTTTCCTCTCTTCCAGAACAGGCTGCAGCCGGCTGATAGCAGCCTTCAGTCAGAGCTCAGATACATCTATCAGCAGACATAACAAACTGTGTGTGTGAAGCTTCCTCCTCCTCTTCCTCCTCTTCCTCACCTCTGCCCTCTCACCTCCACCCCCCTTCTCCTGTCAACTCTTCCCTTTGTCTCACTTTGTCTTCTTGTCTCACTCTGACTGCTTCCTGCTCTTTTAAAGACCCTTTGTCACTCCTTGAGTTGTGTTTTATTCCTCTATCCTTTTACTCTCTCCTCTCTCATTGTGTGTCGCAAGAGCCGTGAAACATTTCCTGTGAACTCGGCAGGATCCCATTAATCATATCAGGGTTGTGAGGTTTGGACTTTGAGATAGTGTTTAGGTTGGTGCTTTCCACTTGTATCTCCTCCTCAAAGGAGTGCTGCAGGAATTAATCACAAGACCCACACATGTCCACATCTGACCTTGTCTCAAAGTCAATGGGAGTGTGTGGGAGAGAAACTCCCTAGAACACAGGGATTTTAACCTCTGCAGACCATTTACATGCACCAAAACCTATATAACACTACAGGGAAGGGAAAACAAACAAAAAAGCATAATAGGGACTCTTAAATGAATCTTAAAACAGTTTGTTAACAAGTGGCTAAATGACTATATGGACTTTAAATGTCATCACGCAGAGCACGGAAACTCATCTCAGTGTTGTGTCAAGTTAATTCGATGTTGCCATCTGATTTATTTCCCCACCAAAGCATCAGTCTACTCACATTTAAAGTGGACCTATCATGCTATATTTGAATAATATAGTGTAGGACCATACCTATATAAGGCATATTTATACTTATTTTTTTTCAAAATACCAAACAGATCATGCATTTTAGCCATGCCTCATTTTGCTCAATTTGACAATTTCTAGCTCTGGGCAGATTCAGTGAGAACAGCACCATCTACTGGCCTGGCATATGTACTACAGCGTCTCCAGCGCTTTCGAACGGCAATGGCCGTGGCTGTCTCCTCCTGATTGGTGGAGTTGGCCCAATAGCCGTAGCGCCACTGTCCTGACGTCAGGACAGTGTTCAAATCTGGATCAGTTTTTATCAGATCCGTTGCAGCCCCTTTTTTAGAGATTTGGGTATGGAGGAAAATAGAGATGGTTGTGTTTTCTGACACTTGGTGAGTTCCCTGGAACACCGGGGACACATATTCATGTATAAAAGACGTACAAAAGTGCATTTTGCATGATAGGTCCCTTTTAAATGATGGTGCAAACATATTCAAAAATGGTTGCATTGACTTTACAAACTTGGACTTCTGCTGCACACTAGAGTTTTCTGTTTGTATGCTCATATTAATGTCAAATCTAAAAGAACAGTTTAATTCTCAGAGAAAATCCCTATCCCACCATCAATCATTCACAAAACTGACGTGAACATGTTGCAGATTATTGCTCGTCGTTACTTTGCCTTCATTTGTTTTGATGCGCCTGTTAGTGGAGAGCTTCAGCAGACACTCACTGGTTTCCCCGTGGTTCCCACTTCTCTGACTCAAAGTAAAAAGACAGAGGATGCCGCATCGTCTTTGTTAAACTGAGACAAACACACCACATCAAGTCATGCTGTCCTCTCCACTTGAGAACCTCTCCTGTTGTGTTTGCCAAGTGGAAGCAAAAGTGGAAACTTGTGTTTTCCAAAATGCTGCTGAGCTGAATGACTCATTAGAGAACGATAAAAACATTTGATGCTCTAATAACACAGACACATGCTGCTGGAGGAGATGAACGGCTTCAGAGGAGTCATTTGTGTCTGTTCTCGTCTTCATTTAGGAGTTTCACACAAAACTCTGCTGGTAGTTTTGCTGCGAATGCAAAGATAACATCCTCTAAAAGATTTCTTCTGTGTGAAAATTAAGTCAGATTCTGCTTTATGGGTGAAGATACACTTCAATAGAGACTTGAAGTATTTCTGGAAACACAAACAAGGATGATCATGATCTGATTGGAGCAGTCTGGGGACAAACGGATCAACAACAACACTGAGGTGTTCCCACAGGGTCAATGAGCGAGCTGTTGGTGGTCACAGGGAGGAGGAAATACAAACTGAGTCTGGGAAGTTGAGGAGAAGCTCTGAAGCCGACTCTCAGAGACACTAATTGGTTTTGCTGCCCGAGGTGGAAAACAGAGGGAGCGGTCTGCAGGTGATTGACAGTTTAAGGGTAAAAGACGGAGCTCAGGGGGCCGGGCAGAGGGGGAGAAACGGGGGGGTTAAGGTTTGTTTGGTGACCAGGAGGGTGCAGGAGTCTGAGGGCAGAGGTAAAGGGTGAGGATAGGGAGGGGAGAGAGTCAGGGAGCCGATCCAGAGAGAGGCTGTCGGAAAACTAAAACTTCAATTTGGAACTTTTAAACATTATTCATTGTGAATTAAAAGTGAGGAAGGCACTGCTGAGTGTTCACTAAACCCGTCCGATGAGATTTGTTACGAATATTTTTATTGGGATTTTGTTTTACCAGCAAAAATACAAAAAGAAGTTACAAACAAATAGAAAAACACAGAGAAATATACAAGAATTAGGAGTAAATAATGTCAAAAACAACGACGTCTTGATAGGAAATGTATATAAGTGGAATAAAGGGAATTCTTAGTCTGCTGGAACTAGGACTTAATAAAGGAAATGAAGGGTGTGACGGACCATCACATACTTGTTATTTACATGTTGTGATGATAACATTGAAATGTGTATCTATGTGGCTGTGCTTCTAACTGCATTGTACTACTTGAAACTCTTGTTTGTGTAAGAGAGCATGTGCTCAGGCTTGGGAAGAGCCAGAGTCACACAGAGCTTCTCCTGGAATACATGTCTCTTTGTTGTGGCAGCAAGCACCCTTTCCAGCAGAGAGCACTGGGTGCATTCCTCTTTATCTCTCTCCGAGTTTGAAAGCCTTGACGTCCAAAGAGTTTTTCTCAAAAGGACACTAAAGCTAGGTCAGTGTGTGACTTTGACACCACTTTGGGAAATGTCTTGATGGGAGCTCTCCGTCTGTATCCTCCATTTGTTTGGGGGTTTTTAAAGAAAGCTTTGACAGAGCGGGATTCATTTGGTGACTGTAAACGTTTTTTGGAGGTTGCCCTCCATCACGTTACAGAAGCGCTTTCTGTCAATGTGTGTCTTTAAAAAGAAGCGGTCGAGGTCTTCCTGTCCTTTCATTTTTCTTTCCTTCCAACAAGGAGGTCAACAGATGGGAAGCAGAGCTGTGAGGGCCTGGAGAAAACAGCAGAGAAAATATCTTGAGGGGATTTTCTGTCCATCTCTAAACCA
>NW_022987839.1:5760436-5787936 GCF_902827165.1 Trematomus bernacchii | reverse complement strand
CTTTATTCACAGCTTTGGTTCACGGGCATATTTAGACATCTCGTCAAGGACAATCCTCCAAGAAGATAAAACCTCTGTTTTCTTTACTATTCTTACAAAACACTTTCCCTCCGTCCTTGGTAAAGGACAAAGAGAAGCCATCACCTTCAGTGGTGCATGCTTGGTCTCTTTGCAACATGTCATTTCTTCCACTAGACTGGAGAGCATGCAAGCCTCAGCTTGATGACTGTGATAGTGGAAGTATTGTGTTCTGTGGAGTTAGGACACACAAGGCCATCTTCTGCTTCTGTTGTGGTGGTCTTTTTATCTTAAAGTGGACCTATCATGCTATATTTGAATAATATAGTGTAGGACCATACCTATATAAGGCATATTTATACTTTTTTTTTTTCAAAATACCAAACAGATCATGCATTTTAGCCATGCCTCATTTTGCTCAATTTGACAATTTTTAGCTCTGTTTTAGCAAGGGCTGATTCAGTGAGAACAGCACCACCTACAGGCCTGGCATATGTACTACAGCGTCTCCAGCGCTTTCGAACGGCAATGGCCGTGGCTGTCTCCTCCTGATTGGTGGAGTTGGCCCAATAGCCGTAGCGCCACCGTCCTGACGTCAGGACAGTGTTCAAATCTGGATCAGTTTTTATCAGATCCGTTGCAGCCCCTTTTTTAGAGATTTGGGTATGGAGGAAAATAGAGAGGGTTGTGTTTTCTGACACTTGGTGAGTTCCCTGGAACACCGGGGACACATATTCATGTATAAAAGACGTACAAAAGTGCATTTTGCATGATAGGTCCCCTTTAAAGGGGCTCTGTTAGGCTTTTGGGAGTTTTCCTGTTCCTGAAGGTATAGATTGGTGTGCATGTAAATGGTCTGCAAAGGCTAAAATCCCCGTGTTCTCTCCCTTCTAAATCAATATGATCCCCTTCCACATTTCAAAAGCTCTGAAACACACAGGTGACATGCTTAATAATGACATACTTATTCTTCTATATAATCTCACCTTGCGCTAACTATCTTTTTTCCCCATTTCCTCTTGTGTTGTGCCACTTTGTAATGGTTTGCGGCAATAATTGTTTTCCAAAATAAATTGGTTTCAACCTTCAACTCAGAAAACTCCTTTCTTTGAGCTGTAAAAATAAGTGTTATACTCCACAGAATATGTTTTCATCTGTGGACCATTTCCATCCAGAACCCAAATAAACTGTTCAAAGGTGTAGATATCAAATCCATATTGAGAGGCTGCTGCAATTGTGGCAAACTTTGATATTAGTCCATTTTAGCTGAACAACAACGCAAAGCCTCCAGATTAAATCTCCTCCGTGAAAGAAAGCAACATTACACAGGAAATGTTTAAGAGGAGATTCAACACAACACACCTGAGAGTCACGCTGGCTGAGAGGAGAGCGCTGCTGCAGCTTAAGGATTATTCAGAGACACGGACGGAAATAAACAGGTTTAATATAGAGCGAGCTGTCAGACAGTGATCCATATGTACAGTAAATATAATGCCTGCAGGGCTCTGATAAAAACACACATACATATACACAACATATTCACACACTGGCATGAGTAATGTCTCCCAGGCTCAGGGGAGATACGTCTACTTTACTATCTGCACATTTGAGTGCACGCAGAATCCCTGAACAGTCCATTTAAACAGCAGAACATATAACTTGAGGGTCTCAGCGGCAGAGAGGAGGGGCTTCCTGCTGTTGGGTTTGGGTTTCAAACAGATGCATTATGGGTTAGTGTCAGCAAAGGAACTTGGTGGTCAAAACACCTCAGCAGGATTAGAGGATGACATATGGGTGGAAAAGTGATCATGTTTTTATCTTTTGACTAAATCATTGCAGACTTTGTGATGATCCAGTCACTTCCTGGAGACAGACAGACAGACAGACACACACACACACACACACACACACACACCACACACACACAGACACACACACACACACACACAGACACACACACACACACACACACACATACACACAAACAAACACACACAAAAGATAGAAAGCTGCACAGAGACAGACGGAGAACGAGCCGCATGGATAAAGTTAACTCAGTGCAGCTACAGAGGGAATCCTGACACACACACACACACACACACACACACACACACACACACACACACACACACGCAGTAACACTGCTCCCTGCTCCGCTGCTCTAATGACAGCCAGCAAACTCATTCAGCAGGACAAACAAATCTCTGACACACACACACACACATTAACACACACACACACACATTAACACACACACACACACATTAACACACACACACACACATTAACACACACACACACACATTAACACACACACACACACACACACACTTTAAAACACACACACACATAGAGTAATACTGCTCCCTGCTGGACGTCTGTAATTCTGATGGATTAAAAAATGCACTCTTTTAAACGCAGCATGAGCCATGTTGTACAGAGGATGGACACAAAGACTCTAACAGACTTCATGTAATATGGTAAGAAAATGTGTGTTTGAGTGAAACCTAAAATAAAACCTGCAGTGCTCAGAATATCTCCAAACTTATTGTTGCATCATTGAATAATAAATCAAATCCAAATTGCTAAGATAATTAGCTATATGTTAAAACAAACCATCAGACATGATCTTTTAGCCTTACAGCCTCTGTCAGTGTTGTGCTTTGATTGACAGGTGTGCTTTCTCCTCAGCATCCAAACTCATTTTGACGAAGAGCTCGACGCGTGCAGCTTCACAAACTGCAGCGGCGTGAAATGAGCTTTAATTACTGCCAGTTATTACAGCTCTGACGGGGTTTGTGCTTTGTTTCGCTCCAGAGGAGGCGTGTGGTTTGTAGAGGAGCTCAATATGTTGCTGAAGGTGAACATCTCTAAACATCTTTTTAGGATGTCTGTAGATGCATCTGTTTTTGTAGAAATATTAAGCTCATTTTCAGGTTCATATCAGTATTTAGTGTCTCTATGACCAGAGGGCAAAAGTACACGCATCCTTTACTCAAGTAGAAGTACAGATTCTCGTGTTTTAAAATACTCTGGTGAAAGTAGAAGTACTGACTAAACTTCTTTACTCAAGTCAAAGTAAAGAGGGCTTTGAAATGTACTTCAGTAAAAAGTACCCATAACTAGCAGCTGTTTTAAAGAGTACGTGACCTCCCTTTATATTAATAGAACAATAATGTCATTGTTAGCTAATGAATGTTTCCATGCTGAACAACGGCAACATGACAACGTTTTCATTGGTCCCTCTTCTTTAGAGAAGACCAGGAAATGATGGATACACGGATCGTGTTCAAATCAATAGGCACGCAATGACTCTAAATAATAATGATCACGCCACCAAACACACATTCAAACTAAAGGAACCAGCCTGTTTGGGAAATGTAAGAAGTAGAGAGTACAGGTATTTGTGTTCAACATGTAAGAAGTAGAAAGTACAGGTATTTGTGTTCAACATGTAAGAAGTAGAAAGTACAGGTATTTGTGTTAAACATGTAAGAAGTAGAAAGTACAGGTATTTGTGTTCAACATGTAAGAAGTAGAAAGTACAGGTATTTGAGTTCCAAATGTGAGAAGTAGAAAGTACAGGTATTTGTGTTCAACATGTAAGAAGTCAAAGTCAAAAGTCGTCAGAAAAATAAGTAGTGGAGTAAAGTACTGATACCAGAAACATGTACTTAAGTACAGTAACAAAGTATTTGTACTCCATTACTTCCCACCTCTACTGGGACATGTCTCCATGCTTTAATGTTCAAAAAGCTCTTTATTTGTCTCATACTGCCTGTGCTGCAGCACCTCTTTTCACCCTCTGTCTGAAACCAGAGCCCAGTCTGCTCTGATTGGTCAGCTGGCCGGCTCTGTTGTGATTGGTCAACCGCTTAGAGATGTCCCGCCCCTTAGCCTATCACGTATAATGTGTTAGTGCGCTAGCCAATAGAAACGTGAGTGTTACATAGTGATGTCATTATGTTCAGGAAGTAAACAAATGAGTCCAACGGAGAGAAACTCATGGATTTTAGTCTTTGCAGACCATTTACAAAAAGCGATATAACACACTACAGGAGAGGGAAAACCCCAAAAAGCAATTGAAATGTCATCTGTTACCTAATGACTCCTAATAACACACCATGCAGTACCACACCTGACAAGTAGGACATGTAGCTTTTTATGAAAAATTATTGATTTCTCTCATCTCATATGACTCCAAGTCAAAGCAGCACTTTGTGTAGTGTAGTATTATATATAGTCACATGTCATGGAAGCCATTGAAATAAAACTGAAATGATCTCATACTAAAATACTTTAACCCTTAGATGCATACGTGGGTCTTTTTGGACCCGGTGAGGTGGTTTTCTTGAAGTATCTTTGTAATTACATTTTTTTATCATTTCATATTCCAGCTATTCCTCAAAAAACATGTTTTGGATATCATGCCATTCTAATTTTAAATTTACATTTTATACATTTTAAGAAATTGTAGTTTTTGTATTACTACCCCAAGCTTCCATAAGTGGGTCTTTTTGGACCCGGTGAGGTGGTTTTCTTGAAGTATCTTTGTAATTAAAAAATGTATAATTTCATATTCCAGCTATTCCTCAAAAAACATGTTTTGGATTTCATGCCATTCAAATTTTTAATTTACATTTTAAGAAATTGTAGTTTTTGTATTAGTACCCCAAGCTTCCATAAGTGGGTCAAAAATGACCCGCATGCATTTTATATGGAGTCCTATGGGAAAACGTTTTTTTTTCAAAATGTAAAAGAAATTTCTAAAATTATAAATAGTGAAAAATTAAATATAAAATATTTCTAGTGTAAACCAAAATATAATACTAAATATTATACAAGAGATTTTTCTTAACCAAAAATGACAAAAATGGCATAAAAACACATATTATTCTAATACGGGTCCTTTTAGACCCACTTATGGAAGAGTGTAGGGTCCAGTCACTCGTGCATCTAAGGGTTAAAATGATTTAACAAAGAGTCAGTAATCCAGAAAAAGTGTGCTGTTGACATTGCAGTGTTGTATAAACACGTAGTTAAAAATGCTCTTTCCAATCAGCTAATGGAATACTTTGCACAGATGAAATCTTGCCTTAAATGTACTTCCAGTGGTGCTGATTCAAGCTGAAGGTGTTCAGGTTGTTAAACAGTGAAACTCTCCTGCTCTTACATCAGTTTTCCTCCCGAAGCTGTTATCTCTGCTGCCGGCTGCTCTCCCACCTCTCCATCTCATCACCAATCTTTCCCGTAATTATACATAATTGGTTTTGTGTAACAGAAATCATTCATGCCGATAATCTCTCACTTGTCTCCGTGAGAAAAATGAATGTTAGATTACACAGATTCACGCTTTACTGGAGCTTGTCACACTCTACACGTGGCTGATCTGCAAAGTGTCTGACTGTAAGTGAATCAGAGTTTAAAAACGTCTCCAATTCATCGCAATTTGAAGCAACTAGAGTCTGGTGTCAAGTGATAACAGAATATTTGAATTCATTAATGTGAAATTCACGCATTGATTGGTAATACAATGTCTAAAAACGAATCTTTTAAAAGCCCTAAAAATGCTCAATTATGATATCCAGGGTTTTATGAATCGTTGTGACTTTCTGTGGTGTGAAATCTGAAAAAGATTGGTTACATCTATTTACTCAAATGTACTTGTCATACCATTTAATAATAATAATAATAGCTTGGATTTATATAGCGCCTTTCAAGGGACCCAAGGTTTACTACCATTTGTCCCAGTCTGTTCAGTTTCCACTAACAAGTCCTGAAACACTACTCTACTTTTTCTCTTCTTTTTGGGTGCCTTTATTCCAGAGAGGGTGTTACATTGAGAGATAGAGGGGAAGACATTGCCTGAAAACTTCGGCGGGCTCGGGTTTCGAACCCACCTACTAGCTACTGTAGTGACAACTTATTGCATCTCTGCGTGAATGATTAGATAATTTCACCTAAATTAAATCAAATGGAATGATGTTGATGGTTACATTAGCTTCACATGTAGGCCTACTGAGTTCTGAGCCATTTAGATCTATAAAGGCCTTGAGGCTATGTTGTTTGATTTAATTAAACACAATATATGC
Source organism: Trematomus bernacchii (assembly GCF_902827165.1). NCBI lineage: Eukaryota > Metazoa > Chordata > Actinopteri > Perciformes > Nototheniidae > Trematomus > Trematomus bernacchii. The sequence goes on along the minus strand of NW_022987839.1, from coordinate 5,781,826 downwards.
ACTCCACTATGCTGTTGTAGTATTTACTGTATCTGAAGCTCTTAATATGATTGATCATATTTCAAGCCATCTTTTTCCCAGCCCCTTGCTTTGGATCATTTTCATCAACCGGCCCCATTCCAAACTAATTGAATAGCCCTGCTCTAGATGATAGGAAAGGAGGTTTGAAACTTTCTTTATAACCTCCTTTAGCTTAGGAAACACTGGATCTTCCTTTACGAAAGGAGAGGGCTGCAGTCGAATAGTCCAAAAATCAGCTCCTATCGTCTATCCCTATCCCTATCGTCTATCCCTATCGTCTAACCCTATCGTCTATCCCTATCGTCTATCCCTATCGTCTAACCCTATCGTCTATCCCTATCGTCTAACCCTATCGTCTATCCCTATTGTCTAACCCTATCGTCTATCCCTATCGTCTAACCCTATCGTCTATCCCTATCGTCTAACCCTATCGTCTATCCCTATCGTCTAACCCTATCGTCTATCCCTATCGTCTAACCCTATCGTCTATCCCTATCGTCTAACCCTATCGTCTATCCCTATCGTCTAACCCTATCGTCTATCCCTATCGTCTAACCCTATCGTCTATCCCTATTGTCTAACCCTATCGTCTATCCCTATCGTCTAACCCTATCGTCTATCCCTATTGTCTAACCCTATCGTCTATCCCTATCGTCTAACCCTATCGTCTATCCCTATCGTCTATCCCTATTGTCTAACCCTATCGTCTATCCCTATCGTCTATCCCTATTGTCTAACCCTATCGTCTATCCCTATCGTCTAACCCTATCGTCTATCCCTATCGTCTAACCCTATCGTCTATCCCTATCGTCTAACCCTATCGTCTATCCCTATCGTCTAACCCTATTGTCTAACCCTATCGTCTATCCCTATCGTCTAACCCTATCGTCTAACCCTATCGTCTATCCCTATCGTCTAACCCCATCGTCTAACCCTATCGTCTATCCCTATCGTCTAACCCTATCGTCTATCCCTATCGTCTAACCCTATCGTCTATCCCTATCGTCTAACCCCATCGTCTATCCCTATCCCTATCGTCTATCCCTATCGTCTAACCCTATCGTCTAACCCTATCGTCTAACCCTATCGTCTATCCCTATCGTCTAACCCTATCGTCTATCCCTATCGTCTAACCCTATCGTCTATCCCTATCGTCTATCCCTATCGTCTAACCCCATCGTCTATCCCTATCCCTATCGTCTAACCCTATCGTCTAACCCTATCGTCTATCCCTATCCCTATCGTCTAACCCTATCGTCTATCCCTATCCCTATCGTCTATCCCTATCGTCTATCCCTATCGTCTAACCCTATCGTCTATCCCTATCGTCTATCCCTATCGTCTAACCCTATCGTCTAACCCTATCGTCTATCCCTATCGTCTATCCCTTGACCTCTGTGTGAAACGTCACGGGGTTAAGGGATAGTGGATAGGAGAATTCAAAAGGACTTAGGAGAAGAGACTGCGGTGCTTTAGAGAATCCGACTGCACTTTCTCTATCCGACGTGTTTATGATGCGCCAGCGGACGTCATAAATGTGCGTCTGCTGCTGTGGGGAAACTAGTTTTCTATACAGCGGACGACAACATGGATGTATAATAAGAACCTGTCTGTCTTCTTCTGTTCATTTATCTGACCTCCAGCGCTCCGCCTTTTAACCTCTTTAACAACGGTCATTATAGTGCTTAACAGTGGTCTGTACTGTCATATTGCCCCTGAAATGTCCAAATTGACCAATCAGAATCGAGTATTCAACTAAGCCATGTAAGTAATAGATAGAAAAAAACACAACTACAAAATGAAAGCTGTTACAGAGTTTTATTTTGTCTCACACACATGTTGGTCCTCAATAACAGCACATACAAATAAAAGTAATGACAAAATTCCTGCCTAGCAACCACATTTCATCAGATGCATAGATAATAGTTCATGGGAATAAGAAACGTGTAAACAAAACCCAACATTTCACAGCTTCATGAAAGAAAACTAAAAAACAAATCCTACGTAACATGAGTTTCTATTCTAAAACAATACTGAGTAACAACTTTTTTTTTTTTTACCTCAAAGCTCAAAAAACATAGAAAAAAGTTCATCGTTGACACCATTAAGAACTATTCTAAAAACGTGACATATTGAAATGTTTTATTCACATTTTTACCAACACTGTATGAGCAGTACAAAGCTCATCCGTGACCAACAGAGTGTGGATGATGTTGTGGGAAAACAGGACATCACAAACTGTAATATAACATTAATTATATCACAAACAGGTCCACTTCATGTTGTCAATTATCACTTTGGATAACTCAAACAACGAATCAATCGAATGATGAGTAATCCTTTAATTAAAGCAAGTGCTACTCCAAACATTTGCTGTTGTTTTTCAGTTCATTACTGATAATATTTGGGTTCTGATGGATTGTAATTGGGTTATTAAAGGTTTGATTTGAAGCCTTTTATCATCCTAATTTGCCCTTTGATTTAAGTACAACATTCAAAGTAAAGTTTGGCGTCTGTTGTAGAAAGAAAGGAAAGAAATACTTTGGGTACATTTTGGACAATTACAAGTCCAAGAAATATTTAATGAGTTATACTAAACTTTAAATTTGACACAGCTTTCATTAAAAAAGTAAATCAGAAAGCTGTTTAAGAGTTTAAAATACAATTGGCCATTATATTGTCATAAAAAAAAAAGTTTAAATCCCCCCCCCAAAACCCCATCAATGGTAAATAAATTCAGTACGAATCACCTTGTCCCCTTCCTGTCTTTGAAAATAAAACTGCACGTTCATGTGAAACCTATTGTTTTCACAGTATTTTAAGAGCAGTTAGACATTGAAACACTCTCAGAAACACATTCATCTCAGACAGAACAATCAGGAGTAAAAGGCACAAGCGTTGTTCAGATTGTCCGGTTGGTTTTATTGGCTCATAGTCCAGGAAAGAAATGGCGTCCGCTGGCGTCTGAAAAACAGATGAAAAAAAATCCTCGTTAGTCATCACTAAAGGAAAATCAATCATAACGCCCAAATTGCATTTTTTTTACCTCCGAGTCTACAAGAAGTCCTAGTGTAGTATGTCGAAAAATATTCACAAAAATACATCTGATACGGTTCTTGTTTGTGGGCGTGGCTTAATGACTTGGTACCGCCCCCACGCGTTCCACCTTTATGTATAAAATTGGTATTTATATGTACTATGTGGACATTTACAAAAAAAAAGTCTCTTTAAAAAGGTTAGAAAAATACTCAACAGGAATTCAGAAATGTTGAATATTAGGCTGTTTTTTCCATTTTAAAAAAGGCGCTGTACTTTTTTACTTGTTTTACAAATGTACCCCGATCAACTCTAAGTTAAGTCGGCTCGATCTTAAGACCTTAACAAGGTGAGTTTTCATAATAGACTGAATGGTTTTAATGAAACAAACGTGCGATTTTGTGGTAACTTTTTACAAGTGTACATGCACATTGTCCAAGCAGACCAAAATATGACATGCTATTGCAGCTCTAATATCTAATGTTAGGGTCATAGTATACTCTGTCCAAGTATTTGAAAATAATTCATAATATATTCATTTATGATGAACTTGAAGGTCTCCATTTAGACCAAGGTTTTTAATTACAAGACGATCCACAATGAGCATCCTTCAACATTAGGGACAAACTTTACGCAGCTCATTTTGAAACCTAAGATATATAATACCACAAAACCCTTTAAGAAACAAGTGATACAACTCGTAAACGTCAAACTTACCCAGATTTATTTAGAGGATATCTTCTTCTTGGGGGATTTCTTTTTCTGGAAATGTAAGAAAGAAGGTTTTATAAATTCATGTAGAAATGCTGAATTATTGTGGGACAAAGCTGGTGCAGGTTTTTTTACACTTAAAAGAAGACTTTTGTGCCCAAATGTTATCTTTCTTTGCAGTCAAACATGGACATTAGATTATTAGATATGACAGTGTTGTTATAGAAAGTGAGACGTTTGGGTTTCTTACCGTAGAAGAAGCCTGAGGAGTTTGTTGCTCTGCAGCCGGCTCTGCCTTTAGTCTGTTCTTCTCTGCGGACAAAACGTGAATATTAGTACATCATGAAGTTATTATGTGTCCTCTAAAAAGACATGCCTTTTTAAAAATCTATATACAATCTGAATCATTCATATGTTAAGCTCTGTAAAGTGCCCCGATACACATTCCTGTTTGTCACTTTGCAATATACTCATTTGTATAAATAGTTATCACCGCATTAAACACGTATTTCATTTACATTATTTAATTTCATATTCTGTTCTTGTACATATCATATTCTAATGACATGTATACAGACTTTTTGCAATACTTTTTATATTATATTTTATTATATATGTTGCATTGTTGGAGGAGCTCAGGTCAGAAGACTTTCACTACCATGTCTACACTGTAGCTCATGTGCATATGCCAATAACACCTTTGAATTGCATTGAATGTATAAGGGGTAATGCTCCAGCTCAGAGTGGTACTCGTGTCATTTTAAATATGTCTTTATAGCGACTAAGTTACATTTGAACACAATAGTGCAAAGATACAGCTCCAAACACCTTAAATATTAAGAACTATATACATGACTGTCACTCAAAATAACTTCTCAACACAGAAACAATTTAGTGCGCTTCAGAACTGATTTTAGACTTGTCTCGTTTGTGTATAAAGACCTCCTAAGCCCCTAAACTGCTTTAAATCCAGGCTACACACACACACACACACACACACACACACACACACACACACACACACACACACACACACACACACACACACACACACACACACACACACACACACACACACACACACACACACACACACACACACACACACACACACACACACACACACACACACACACACACACACACACACACACACACACACACACACACACACACACACACACACACACACACACACACACACACACTTGTATTCCCTAGCATCTGACTCCCTATCCGGCTGAAAGTGCTTATGGCTATGTATTTGTTTATTTGAGCTGTGTGTATTATTGTTTACGTCGGTGTTTATTTTATGAAAGGTTGTGTTGGCTACCTGCTCTGTTCTGTACAGCACTTCGGTCAACGTGGGTTGTTCTTAAAATGTGCTTTTAAATAAATGTGATTGATTGAGATTACAATTATTATTATTTAAATGATTTGTTAATCCTTAAAAACTAAAATCTCAAATGTGAAGGATGAGTTTTGATCGGGGGAAACTTCCTCCATTATCTAACGTAATAATGACTCGATGAACATCATAGTACGCCTCAGCCCTATGGAAAATAGAATAAATATGAAAATGACAATCAGAAAGTCTCTTACTCTTCTTTGCAGAAACGTCGGGGCTCACAGTGTCGGGGGTCTCTGCAGTCTCCTCCTCTTCCTCACTCTTCATCATCTTCTTCTTCTTCTTCTTTGAGAGTGGAGTGGAGTCGACTTCAGGAAGCTCAGCGCTCACCGCCTCGCTCTCATCCTCCGTCACCGATCCCTTCTTCTTCTTCTTCTTTGGTGTTTCTTTTGGTTCCTCCTCTGTCTGAACCTGCTTTTGTCTGGGGGGGGGGGGGGGATGGTAAATGTTATATAAATGCCATATTATTCTTGTTATACGTTGCCTAAAGACATTTAAGCATCTATTTTTTCCCTTTTTATTGAAAATATAATCATTTTTTAATCTTCTTTTATACGGATAACCAAAAAAGAGACACTGCATTTTAGTTTGAAGCGTCCTTAAAGGGGAGCTATCATCAAAATGCACTTTTGTGTCCCCGGTGTGTCAGGGAACTCACGCAGCGTCAGAAAATAAAACCCTCTCTCTTTTCCTCCGTACCCAAATCTCTAAAAACGGGGGAACAACGGAGCTGATCCAGATTTGCGTCCGATATGACGTAATATCAGAATTGTGGATCCACGGCCCTATTAGAAACGTTGCTATCAGAAACAATGCGCGACTGTTTTGGACGTAATATGGTCGGTGTTTACATTAGCATCGCTAACACTCAGAGCTAACCTGTACTGGAGAGCATGTGTGTGAAGAAGCAGGAAATAAAAAGGAACTCACCTTGTGGTATAACCGGCAAGAGAGAAAGCCTTTGAGCTCCATACTGTTTCAGAAAGAATCCTTGATAATCCATGATATGGCGTTTCATCACCGCAGCATTTAGTTTAGACAGTAGCTGCCGGGTCCCGCATGAGCTCAGCCCCCACCTTTTTATTTTTTATCAATTTCTTATTTTTTTTTAAAGCTTTATACCCAAAATCAGCACTTTTGAAACAGGAAGTGAAATAGAGGTATATGAGGCATGGCTACAATGGGTGATCTGTTTGGTCTTTGAGCAAAACACTTCATAGACATGTTTTTTATATATTTTTATATATCTGAGACCTATGCTATTGCCTAAAAATAGCATGATAGGTGACCTTTAATACTGTTAAGTTATATTATGGATATCAAATATATATATTTTTTTATATTCTATGAATAAAGAACAGGCTTTTGGGCATTACTATAGTAAAGGTATTTATTTTTCCTAGTTTTTCTGCAATTTTGTTGGAAATGTTTGACTTTTCCAATGCTTTGCTTTTTTGTGTGTGACATAAAAATGTAAAAGAAAACAACATTTAAATGTGTTGACATGTTTTAAATGAATCTCAAACTTAACTACATGCACTTTAAAAATAATAAAGGTTTAAGGGCTGTTCTGAGTGTCCTTTAAAGCCTCTATCGATGGCTTCAGAGGAAGCTTCAAATGTCTAATCGTCATATGTCATTTTGTGATGAATAAAAGCAGAAGATATTGAACTTACTTCTTCTCCTCTTTCTTCTGGATCCTCTGTCTCTTCTTCAGACTCAGTTTCTTCCTGAGACGCTTCTTCTTTTTGCCCGACGAGAGCAGAGAGGCGTCTGCGTCTGAAAACAGTTAGGAAAAGAGAACGTGATTAGTATTCAGATCATTTACTTTAGGTTGAATTAGGCCGCAGAATTGCCCCAGTTATTGTAAAACTACCGTATCATATATTATAATTAGGGTCAACGAAGACCCTATAGAAACTGTTGTGTATATAATGAACTTCATGCAAATAAATCACATTTCTGAGAGGTTTTACATGCTCCGGATAAGCTGCAAACATCGCAACATATACATCTGATGTGGGTATGGGCGCGTTTTCACTATATGTATAACAGTTTGTAGTATTATGAACAAAAAAAGTCTCTATCAGGTTAGACATGTTGAATATTAGGCCGTCTTTTCCATTTAAAAAGGTGCTGTACTTTTAAACTTATTTTACAAATGAACCCCCGATGAACTTAAAGTTAAGTAGGCACGATCTTAAGACCTTAACAATGTGAGTTTTCATAATAGACTGCATGGTTTTTATTAAACAAACGTGCGATTTTGTGGCAACTTTTTCACGCAATTTGCAAGAAACAGGATCATCATCCAAGAAGCCCAACATCTGACCTGCAGCTTTAATATCTCATTTTAATTACGATAACAACACTGTTAATGTTGCAGCCGCTCAAGGTGGAGATCATTTTAACTACCATACTCTTTATACATTACTATCTTGGCTTTTTGGTGTAAATCTTTAATCTGAAAAGAAACTAAAAACACTTCCAGATAAATGTAATAACATTTATTTCATGATATAGACGTATAAAGTAGCCGGAAATGAAAATACTCACGTCAAAAACTTCAAAATTGAACTGAAGTTTAGTACTTCAATCAACGTCTATTGATCATTAAAAGGGTAAGAAAGCCTTGAGATATTGAGTATTGCTGTATCACATGTCTAATATATATTACATTACATTTAGCTGACGCTTTTATCCAAAGCGACTTACAATAAGTGCATTCGACCAGGAAGATACAAACTAGAAGAAAACAGAATCGTATAAGTACATCAGGTTTCATAGAGCCGAAACATTTCAAGTGCTACTCAACTGGCTTTAGATAAGTATATATTAGATATTAGTATATAAGTGCTTTGTTAGAAATTCTATCGCTCGAAGTGGAGTCGAAAGAGATGAGTTTTTAGTCTGCGCCGGAAGATGTGTAAGCTTATATATAATGTAATGTATACTGTATATGCTTTGAGCTCTTGGAAAAGCTCTAAAATAAATGCTATGGATTATTATTATTATCTATTGAAGTTAAATATATATTTTAGCATATTTTCTGACTACCTGTTGTCTCCGGCTCCTTTTCCGTCTCTGCATCGCCCCCTGCTGGTTGGTCCTCAGACTGCACCACCTTCTTCCCCTTCTTCTTCTTCTTCTTCTCCTCTGTGGTTTCAGCTGGACTCACGAGACCCTCCTCCTCCTCCTCCACAGCAACCTCGCTCTCCTCCACCACAACATCTTTTGTTTGATTCTTTTTCTTTTTAATTTGATTTGCTGAACGAGTGACGGGAGTTGCCTCTTCCACTGCATCCGGCTCCATTTTCCTTTTCTTACCCTTCTTCTTCGATGGAGTGGCCTGAGGCATTTCCTCCTCTTGTTTCTCCTCCTCCTCCTCCTTCTCCTCCTCCTTCTCCTCCTTCTCCTCCTCCTTCTCCTCCTCCTCCTTCTCCTCCTTCTCCTCCTTCTCCTCCTCCTTCTCCTCCTCCTCGGCCTCCTCCTCAGGTATCTTCTTGGTTCTCCTTCTCTTCTTGCCGCTCACAGAGCTGGCTGTATCTGGTGTGGACGCGTCTGGGCTCGGTGTTTCCTCCGTCGGCGTGTCTGCATCGGTTTTGCTCTTCCTTTTCCTCTTCTTCTTCGGAGTAACAGCCTCGTCTTCCTCAGAGATGTTGAGGATGATGGAGGCTTCTGGCTCTACTTGCTCCGCCATAGCTGCTTTTTCTGAAGAACAAAAATAACAATTCAAGATCTTCTTCTCTGTTTCTGCAGCACACATGAACACAAAGGAAGCAGTCACAACATTACAAACATGTCCATCAACGCAGAAACAGGAAGCTAAAAATGTTAAAACAAAATGACACAATGTGTGTTTTCGTAAATTAAGAAAACACACACACAGGCAGGTGCCAATATAACCTCTCCGTCAGTACACCGTGCTTTAATCACCAAATGCTTTCGGTTTCTTGACTTGAAAACAATAGAAAATAGTATATTAACTCCTAGTGGATACAGACATTAAGGAGATAAATAGAAATGACCATAAGTCAAGAAATCTGCAAGTTATTCATTAAGTAAAAGAGAGAATAGGCTACTGTGTGTTTAGGTTGACAGAGTACTTTGCCATTTGTCATTTGAAAAAACCTTTCAACCGTTATTTACCCGTTAAAAGTTTAAGATTCAAACGTTTGCTTTGGTTGAAATAAATCTCTTTCAAAAGTTGGTTTCCCATTTTGGATACGATAAAGCATCCTGTACTCGACGTGTTACCGGCTTCAGTGTCGGGATCCTCGGGGGACTTGGTCCGGTCTTCAGCTGCCAGCGGGGATGCAAGGTCACCGTCCTGAAGAAACACAGACAGGAGATTTAACACACTGAGCTGTGTGTGTGTGTGTGTGTGTGTGTGTGTGTGTGTGTGTGTGTGTGTGTGTGTGTGTGTGTGTGTGTGTGTGTGTGTGTGTGTGTGTGTGTGTGTGTGTGTGTGTGTGTGTGTCTGATTGCCTCCCTCAGCTGCTCCAAATCACTCATCAGCACCTGCACAAAGGCTGAGGAGCTGCAGCTGTCTCTCTCAATCAAAGCCAAACTATCAAAGTGAGAGGGGAAACCTATTTCATCTGGATCCCTGCACACATTGGGCTGGAGGGAAATGAACTGGCAGATACATGTGCAAAGTTGGCAACAAGGAGAAGACAAGATAGTATGAATGTGAAATATACGTAAAAAGAAATGGCAGGACGAATGGAACAGAGGAGATAAGGGCAGACATCTTCATAGTATTCAAAAGAAATGAGGACATCATTTCAAGAATGAGATTTGGTGACACGGGGCGAAATAACCCATTATTCATTATGAAAAAATATGCAAATGTGAATATTGTGGTCATTCTGAAACAGTGGAGCACATTTCTTTGCTGTGTCCCAAATACCATCAAGAACGTATACTACCAAGGAAGCACTGAACAGAAATCAAACGGGATTAAATATAGTAGAGATTTTGAGAAGGAGTTCAGGGGATGTAGCATTCAGGGCAGGATTTAGGTTTTTAAAAAAAATATATTAAGAGTTTAGATTAGCTGATCCACACTCCATTCCAGAAGGTGGCGGGAAAAGCACCTAAAAGTTGTTTGCCGACCGCCATAAAATAATAGCATCTATATTCAATACAAAACAAGGTTGGGGTTTTATGAGATAAGGGGGAAAGGTCAAGTGGTGATGAGCAGGTTAAGAACTGGACACGGCAATCTTAATAGTACACTTTTCAAAAAAGGAAAACATCCGACAGGGTTGTGTGATAAATGCAATGAGAATGAAACAGGCGAACACGTCTTTTTGTCATGCAGGAAACAAACCCAGCGACGACAGGACAGAGTGGAGGACAAACTTGGAAATGTATTTGAATGTGGAGAAAGAACTCAGGGGAGGGAAATGATATTTAGTTTTTTAAGAAAGTCTGATCAGATGGAAAGACTTTAAAAAGTGTGAGGAACCGTAAAGAAAATCCCAAACACTAGGGATGCACCTGCCGTGAAACACCAAAGAAGAAGAAGAAGTCTCTGGCCCAATTCCAAACCTCCCCCTACACCAGCTGTGTCCAAACTTATTTCACTGAGGGGCCACATACAGAAAAATATAAGAAGGGCTGCTCGGCACTCACTAGAGGTCAGGTTTATTGCCTCATAAGTTGAGTTATAAGTCAGCGAAATCAATCAAATGTAGGCAAATTATTCTTGATACTTTCAAATGCTTTAAGACAAAAAAACAGCCTAAATCCCAGCTCTCCAGAGGGTTTCATTTATCTTGTTAGCAGCACATTCCTTAAAACAGAAGCCTCAGATTGCTGATAAGAGGAAATATGAAGCGTCTATTTGAAGCTTGTTATGGAAATAAGTCATTGGGATTTTTTCTTATCAACTTAGATTTGTTAGAACATGTTTTCAACTTTAAATGACTGAATTTATTTGAAAATTGGGCCTATTAACTACTGTGTCATATATTTGAACATATATATTAAGAAGTACAATATAAGACAAGCAGAAGTTTATTATACTTAAGTCATTATACTTTTTGAATTAGCTGAGGGCCGATTCAAAATGGTCCCCGGGCCGTAGTTTGGACACCCCTGCCCTACATCCTACCCCTACATTTGGGCATCCAATCCAACAAGTGTGTAGGGGAGTGTGTTATCAAACCCTCCAACAGGAAGTCTGCATCTCACCTGGGTTCACCTGAGCGACCCAGGTTATCATACATGTTGTTACTCAACCTTTACCCCTAGATCAGTAGGGAACGTAACACACATTTACACAAACTAGTATTACTTTAATTATCAAAATGTCCTAGCAAGACTATCCTTTGTTAATATAATAAATACAAGCCCTGAAACTAGCGTACCTTAGATGTCTCCTCCTCTACCTCTTCTTGTGGGTTCTCAGAAACAGGGTCTGAAAAAGATGAAAACACTATTATTCAATCATAAAGTTTATCTAAAGTATTTCTGTCTGAATTAACTTTGATAACGAGCTTTTTTCACGGCAGAGATGTCGACTTACCATGCCCACATTAGGACAGGTGGAGCCAATAAATGGTGTCTATGTTCCAGAAATGATTGCAATTCAATTTAGCAACTAGCAAATGTTGAGTCAGTCAGAAACATATTGACATATAAGTCGAGATCTCTGCTGAGAAAAAGTCTCTATTCATATTGCCTTGTAAACATGCTGCTGTTAAAAAACTATTGCCCAGTTTAGGATCATTAAAGGTCCCCTATCATACTGTTTTTCATCAATATATCACAGGTCTCAGATATATACAGAACATGTCTCTGAAGTGTTTGGCTCCAAACACCAAACAGATCATTGCTGCATTACCCATAATCCCCTCTGTTTCAGCCCTGTTTCAAAAGTGCTGAGAGATATTTGGTTAAAAAGAACACAATGGTGCTCTAGGAGGAGATTCAGGTGATAAGGTGGGGGGTTACCTTGGTTGGTGATTGGCTAATGGTTACACAAGCCAACACATCGTGATGACATCATAAAGTGGCCAAAACCTGATCAGCTCATTTTCAGACAGGTTTTTATAGTCTCTTTACACAGAGGGGACACATGTTGATGTATACAAGACATGAACAAGTGGATTTTGCATGATAGGTGACCTTTAAAGTAGATGCAATCTTATCCAATCTGCAGTTGAATGAATTAAAATATGAGTTGTTAGCTTCAGATCTTTAGTCAAAGTCAAAGTCAGCTTTATTGTCAAAAATTCTACATGTGTTATACATCCAGAAATCTATTAACACCTGTCTCTATACTTCCTGTTTAGATCTGTTAAAATGCTCTCTAAGGTGAGCAGCTCTGAGGCGTTTCCTCTCAACAGCTTGTGATTCCTGAGAAAGAGATTCCATACATAACATGTTAAGAGCTACATCTGACATCTGATTGGCCGTTCATACCTGCAGGGGGCGGGGCTTCAGCCTCCTCCTGCTGCTCATTGGTCTCCTGAGCCTCTGTAGTGTCGGGTTCGGTCGGCTGCGAGAGGAATCAACAGGTCAACAACGTCTGCAGAACGCTTCATTTCTCCCTTTTTAACTGGTACGTGAACTCTTTAAAATCTGAATGTATTGGCACTGTAATGATGATGATTCAATTCTATATGATTTGCTATAGGCCCCAAAATGGATTAAAAAATAAAAGTTCTGTTGCCAATATATTAAGAAATATATAAATGTCAAAGGGGCTGTACCAAATAGTTTGATAACGTTGACACTTGAATTCCAAATCAAGATTTAAATGTCTATTCATTGCGTTTATTATGAACAAACTATGTGTAGAAATTGATTCCAGAGCTGGCTGCCTTTCAGACTTTTTCAATAACTACTGGAAAGTTCAAATATATATTAAAAAAAATAAGTATAATTTCCTAAATCCATATTATGTTTAAATCTCATGATATATATTTTGTACTGTTTATCCTTAATAATAATAATAATAATAATAATGCATCACATTTTTTATTAGAGCGCTTTTGCAGGTGCTCAAAGCGCTTTACAATTACACATATTAGACATGTCATTACTGTGGACATTACCCACAGGAGCAAATTAGGGAGAAGTGTCTTGCCCAAGGACACAACGGCCTGACGCAGTGGCGGCCGCGGCGGGTTTCGAACTGAAGTTCACCAACGCCCCTTGATCTGATGATCAACGCTCTAACCCACTGCGCCAAAACCACCCTTATCCTTGTGACTGTATCAACGGGGCCTTCCAGCAGCAATCTAACAACATATTGGGAATAAAGCCGGGTGACTAAATGTATTTATGTTAACCAAACTGACAAGTAACATTAACTAAATAAACAGCAACTAATACAATCTGTTGAATCGCTGCGTTCAAATCGAGGATTTCGTTTGAGGCCATTTTTGGGGGTATAATAGATATTCAAAACTTCATTCGAAAAACCTCAACATAAACTTAAAATGTAAAGAAATAAAATACTATTTGGTAAACCCTGAAGGCAAGATGGCTGCCGTGTCTCTAGCTCCTGCATTTCTTTCGTTTTTGCATCTTTGGAATTGATTAAATGTATTATCATAATAGTTAATTGTATTTCACTGTCCAATACATTCAGTTTCTTCCACCTGCACTATTTGTATTCAAATGTGTCGTACTCTGTTTCATTTCCAATAGTTTTATTTTTGTATTATTATTGTTATTTAGTTGTCTTGTGTCCTTTTATATAATGTGTTGCATTGTTGGAGGAGCTCGGGACCTAAGATGTTCATTGCCATAACCACACTGTAGCTACTGTACACCTTGAACCTTGAAATATCAACCAGTGCTTTACCTCCGCAGCGCTGACCTCCCCTTCTTCTGAGGCTTCAGTTTGATTGACAGCTGTCTGCTCCAATGCAGAGGCTTCATCTGTGGCTGCTTCTGACTCCTGAGAGGAAATCAGAGAGAAGACAAGATGACACATAAAACAAAACAAGTTTAAAAGCAGAGAATAAAGCATAGATTTTAGTTTAGATTAGAGCGTGGTTATTCCATAGCTTTACTCTTTAGTTGTGTTGGTTGTGATAACGCTTTAGTTATCAAAGTCTGGAAACACAGACATTGAGAAGTCAGGCTGCAGTTTAGAAAACATTATCCACAGAAATTACACATAAAACCGAATATAAGAACAACTAAGACGTAGGTAATTAAAAGGCCTTTGCACAAGTACATTGTCGAGAGCCATGTATGGAAGTTCAACGATATACCAGACAGTAGTTCAATTGATATATTTGTTTAATGAAATGTTGCTGCTTTTCCAATTAACATGGTGTGCACACTGTTTTTAGCACAGAAGAATGGGCAAGAAAATAAGGCCTGCAATGAAATACACCATGAATTATTCTATGATAAACGCATGGAAAGCGTTAAAAAGTAATGTTTTGACACTTCAAAATGGCACCAACAATCAGAGATATTGTGTTAACAAGGTAAATGTGCGGGGGTTTGGATAAAGTGGACATTTTATGGTGATATTTCAAACTGTTTTTTTTAACCCTTTTTTTAAATATATTTTATTGAGCATTAAAAGTACAAAATATACAATTACAGAATAAGAAAGGGACAGAAACATAATGCCCACTTTCAGTTTTCTATTTTAACATCCCTCCCCCCATCCCCACCCCGCCTCGACCTCAGGTCAGAAACACAATGATTCAAACTGTTTTTACAGAAAGTCACCCAGATCACTCGTATTTAAAACACTTTCAGGGATTGACCATCTTGTAAAAGACAAACGGGTCATATTTATTTAGAGCAATGACAGCTATGGTTCTCCGAGAAAAGCTTCCCACAAGCCAGAATATTCTTATAAAACTAGATGACTCAGCAAATCAGACGGCGTGTCTTCACTGTTTCTTACTGGGAGCTAAAAGCTCAAACAATGCAGCGACTCGCAGTCCAATCTGTGATCAGTTCCAGATGTGCAGAGGGGAGCCGAGGCTCTGCCAGGAAACAACAAATACTGACGTTTTTATGAGTCGTGAATAAAACTGATTAACATTTCTGCTTCTTTCTGAACCGTCGGAGCCGTTTGGTTTGAAGAAGGTTGATATTCAACAGAGCTGCTTGGTGTCTCAAATGGAGGACGATTTAACATCTTGGACACCAGTTACTCAGGAAGGTTGAAAATCATAATTAAAAAAAGGATAGATAGAAATTCTCTCCTTGGTTTCATTCATACTAACACTGTTTATATTGTAATATACACAGTGTATATTTTAGTACCATGTGCACAGTTTTACCATAACTTGTATTTTATTAATAGTATTTTTGTCTTAGTATTACACATTCCTACTTTACTTTATTCTAAAAATAAGAAACCAAACCAAAATGAATAAAATAAAATAAATAGAAGCAATTTAATAAAGTTTTCTGATATTGATTTTACTTTAACTTGTTATGTTCATATAAATATTTTCATTTCGTTTATCTTTTATTCACGTCATTCTAAAAACCAGCAACAAAACATATTAAAAAATAATAATTTAGTAAATCAATAAAGGTTTCTGATTCTGATTTCTGTACGAGGGAAATTAAATAAATGTGTGTGAAAGAAATCCGTTTGAAAGCTTCATTAACTTTTAAAAATAAATAAACTGATCAGAACATCTTAGCAGCACTTTTCGGTAAAACACTTGAAATATTAAGTAATACGTGTTTGTTGGAGTAAGAGTCTTACACGATCACACACCTGTGACTGATCCCAGGCAGAGGTGGGAAGTAGTGGAGTACAAATACTTAAGTACATGTTTCTTTGACTTTTGACCTTTGACTTCTTACATTTTGAACTCAAATACCTGTACTTTCTACTTCTTACATTTTGAACCCAAATACCTGTACTTTCTACTTCTTCCATTTTGAACACAAATACCTGTACTTTCTACTTCTTACATGTTGAACCCAAATACCTGTACTTTCTACTTCTTACATTGTGAACACAAATACCTGTACTTTCTACTTCTCACATTTTGAACCCAAATACCTGTACTTTCTACTTCTTACATGTTGAACACAAATACCTGTACTTTCTACTTCTTACATTTTGAACACAAATACCTGTACTTTCTACTTCTTACATTGTGAACACAAATACCTGTACTTTCTACTTCTTACATTTTGAACACAAATACCTGTACTTTCTACTTCTTACATTGTGAACACAAATATCTGTACTTTCTACTTCTTACATGTTGAACACAAATACCTGTACTTTCTACTTCTTCCATTTTGAACACAAATACCTGTACTTTCTACTTCTTACATTGTGAACACAAATACCTGTACTTTCTACTTCTTACATGTTGAACACAAATACCTGTACTTTCTACTTCTTACATTTCCCAAACAGGCTGGTTCCTTTAGTTTGAATGTGTGTTTGGTGGCGTGATCATTATTATTTAGAGTCATTGCGTGCCTATTGATTTGAACACGATCCGTGTATCCATCATTTCCTGGTCTTCTCTAAAGAAGAGGGACCAATGAAAACGTTGTCATGTTGCCGTTGTTCAGCATGGAAACATTCATTAGCTAACAATGACATTATTGTTCTATTAATATAAAGGGAGGTCAGGTACTCTTTAAAACAGCTGCTACTTATGGGTACTTTTTACTGAAGTACATTTTAAAGCCTCTTTACTTTTACTTGAGTAAAGAAGTTTAGTCAGTACTTCTACTTTTACCAGAGTATTTTAAAACACGAGTATCTGTACTTCTACTTGAGTAAAGGATGTGTGCACTTTTGCCCTCTCTGATCCCGGGTCACTAACCTGCGTCTCCCTCTGCTCCTCTCCGGGGGTCAGGGCTGCTCTGGGCTCGACCTCTTCCCCTGCCGCTTCAGATGCCTCTTCTACTGGAGCTGACTGCAAACATGAACAGGTAGGTGTTTAAAAAAAACTAGGTTTAAAGAAAAAAATACACATTTGAAAGCTGCTTTTTAAAGAGTCCTCTCCTGCTGATGTTCAGGTGTATATCAGAATGTAGTGTCTCTACTTTAAAGAGTCCTCTCCTGCTGATGTTCAGGTGTATATCAGTATGTAGTGTCTCTACTTTAAAGAGTCCTCTCCTGCTGATGTTCAGGTGTATATCAGTATGTAGTGTCTCTACTTTAAAGAGTCCTCTCCTGCTGATGTTCAGGTGTATATCAGTATGTCGTGTATCTACTTTAAAGAGTCCTCTCCTGCTGATGTTCAGGTGTATATCAGTATGTAGTGTCTCTACTTTAAAGAGTCCTCTCCTGCTGATGTTCAGGTGTATATCAGTATGTAGTGTCTCTACTTTAAAGAGTCCTCTCCTGCTGATGTTCAGGTGTATATCAGTATGTAGTGTCTCTACTTTAAAGAGTCCTCTCCTGCTGATGTTCAGGTGTATATCAGTATGTAGTGTCTCTACTTTAAAGAGTCCTCTCCTGCTGATGTTCAGGTGTATATCAGTATGTAGTGTATCTACTTTAAAGAGTCCTCTCCTGCTGATGTTCAGGTGTATATCAGTATGTAGTGTCTCTACTTTAAAAGAGTCCTCTCCTGCTGATGTTCAGGTGTATATCAGTATGTAGTGTCTCTACTTTAAAGAGTCCTCTCCTGCTGATGTTCAGGTGTATATCAGTATGTAGTGTCTCTACTTTAAAGAGTCCTCTCCTCAATCTCAATCTCAATCTTTATTTATTTATATAGCACATTTAAAACAACCTTCAGTTGACCAAAGTGCTGTACAGGCAATAAATATTAAATAACACAATGGGAGTACAATAATAAAACAATAATTAAAAACATGATAAAAAGCACAATAACTAGAAAAATATTTTAAAAAACACATACAAATGTAAAAATGTAATGTTCAACTAGTATTAAAAGCCAGTGCAAAGAGGTGAGTTTTTAGCTGAGATTTAAAAAGTTCAATAGACTCAGCAGTCCGGATATGTACTGGGAGGCTGTTCCACAGTCTGGGAGCTGCAACACTGAAAGCCCTGTCACCTCGGGTCTTTTTCCTGCACCGAGGAACCACCAACATATTTTGCTGAGCTGATTGCAGTGCTCTAGCTGGAGCATGGCGGTGCAACAACTCAGACAGGTAATGTGGTGCCAGTCCATGCAATGATTTAAAAACAACAAGTAAGTACTTGAACTGGATCCTGTAACTGACAGGAAGCCAATGAAGGTCTGCCAAAACGGGTGTGATGTGGTCATAACGTCTCTTCCCAGTAAGAAGGCGTGCAGCCGCATTTTGGACCAGCTGCAGGCGACGGGTCAAACACTTATCAACACCAATATACAGGGAGTTACAATAGTCTAAGCGAGACGTTATAAATAGGTGGATTAGCTGTTCAAATTCCTTACTGGGAAGATAGGCCTTTACCTTCCCCAGAAGCCGCAGCTGGAAGAAGCTTGTCTTGACAACTGAGCTTATTTGTTTGTCGAATTTAAAACAGTTGTCAAAGATTACTCCAAGATTTAGGAGGCTAAGGGGCCGAGTACACTATTAAAGCCATCCAGGAGTTCAGACTGTCCAAATATTATAATCTCTGTCTTGTTTTCGTTGAGAGTCAAGAAGTTGATTTCCATCCATAATTTTATGTCTTTCAGACAGCTAAGCAAGGCAATCCTAGATTCCTTATTTGCTTTTATAGGCAGGTATACCTGCAGATCATCTGCAAAGCAATGGTAAGATATGTTATGCTTTTTAAAAATGTCTGATATGCAGTTTAAAACAAGGTGCGACTGCAGTTGCGCTAACACCACTTTCTCTAGGACTTTAGACAGGAAGGGCAGCTTAGAAATAGGTCTAAAGTTGGAGAGAACAGAATGATCAAGGTTCTGTTTTTTGATAAGAGGCTGCACTACAGCGTGTTTAAAAAAGGTTGGAACGCAGCCTGAGGTGAGAGAGATATTCTCTCCTGATGATGTTCAGGTGTATATCAGTATGTAGTGTCTCTACTTTAAAGAGTCCTCTCCTGCTGATGTTCAGGTGTATATCAGTATGTAGTGTCTCTACTTTAAAGAGTCCTCTCCTGCTGATGTTCAGGTGTATATCAGTATGTAGTGTCTCTACTTTAAAGAGTCCTCTCCTGCTGATGTTCAGGTGTATATCAGTATGTAGTGTCTCTACTTTAAAGAGTCCTCTCCTGCTGATGTTCAGGTGTATATCAGTATGTAGTGTCTCTACTTTAAAGAGTCCTCTCCTGCTGATGTTCAGGTGTATATCAGTATGTAGTGTCTCTACTTTAAAGAGTCCTCTCCTGCTGATGTTCAGGTGTATATCAGTATGTAGTGTCTCTACTTTAAAGAGTCCTCTCCTGCTGATGTTCAGGTGTATATCAGTATGTAGTGTCTCTACTTTAAAGAGTCCTCTCCTGCTGATGTTCAGGTGTATATCAGTATGTAGTGTCTCTACTTTAAAGAGTCCTCTCCTGCTGATGTTCAGGTGTATATCAGTATGTAGTGTCTCTACTTTAAAGAGTCCTCTCCTGCTGATGTTCAGGTGTATATCAGTATGTAGTGTCTCTACTTTAAAGAGTCCTCTCCTGCTGATGTTCAGGTGTATATCAGTATGTAGTGTCTCTACTTTAAAGAGTCCTCTCCTGCTGATGTTCAGGTGTATATCAGTATGTAGTGTCTCTACTTTAAAGAGTCCTCTCCTGCTGATGTTCAGGTGTATATCAGTATGTAGTGTCTCTACTTTAAAGAGTCCTCTCCTGCTGATGTTCAGGTGTATATCAGTATGTAGTGTCTCTACTTTAAAGAGTCCTCTCCTGCTGATGTTCAGGTGTATATCAGTATGTAGTGTCTCTACTTTAAAGAGTCCTCTCCTGCTGATGTTCAGGTGTATATCAGTATGTAGTGTCTCTACTTTAAAGAGTCCTCTCCTGCTGATGTTCAGGTGTATATCAGTATGTAGTGTTCTACTTTAAAGAGTCCTCTCCTGCTGATGTTCAGGTGTATATCAGTATGTAGTGTCTCTACTTTAAAGAGTCCTCTCCTGCTGATGTTCAGGTGTATATCAGTATGTAGTGTCTCTACTTTAAAGAGTCCTCTCCTGCTGATGTTCAGGTGTATATCAGTATGTAGTGTCTCTACTTTAAAGAGTCCTCTCCTGCTGATGTTCAGGTGTATATCAGTATGTAGTGTCTCTACTTTAAAGAGTCCTCTCCTGCTGATGTTCAGGTGTATATCAGTATGTAGTGTCTCTACTTTAAAGAGTCCTCTCCTGCTGATGTTCAGGTGTATATCAGTATGTAGTGTCTCTACTTTAAAGAGTCCTCTCCTGCTGATGTTCAGGTGTATATCAGTATGTAGTGTCTCTACTTTAAAGAGTCCTCTCCTGCTGATGTTCAGGTGTATATCAGTATGTAGTGTCTCTACTTTAAAGAGTCCTCTCCTGCTGATGTTCAGGTGTATATCAGTAGGTAGTGTCTCTACTTTAAAGAGTCTTCTCCTGCTGATGTTCAGGTGTATATCAGTATGTAGTGTCTCTACTTTAAAGAGTCCTCTCCTGCTGATGTTCAGGTGTATATCAGTATGTAGTGTCTCTACTTTAAAGAGTCCTCTCCTGCTGATGTTCAGGTGTGTATATCAGTATGTAGTGTCCTCTACTTAAAGAGTCCTCTCCTGCTGATGTTCAGGTGTATATCAGTATGTAGTGTCTCTACTTTAAAGAGTCCTCTCCTGCTGATGTTCAGGGTGTATATCAGTATGTAGTGTCTCTACTTTAAAGAGTCCTCTCCTGCTGATGTTCAGGTGTATATCAGTATGTAGGTGTACTTTAAAGGAGTCCTCTCCTGCTGATGTTCAGGTGTATATCAGTATGTAGTGTCTCATCTTTAAGAGTCCTCTCCCTGCTGATGTTCAGGTGTATATCAGTATGTAGTGTCTCTACTTTAAAGAGTCCTCTCCTGCTGATGTTCAGGTTCATATCAGTATGTAGTGTCTCTACTTTAAAGAGTCCTCTCCTGCTGATGTTCAGGTGTATATCAGTATGTAGTGTCTCTACTTTAAAGAGTCCTCTCCTGCTGATGTTCAGGTTCATATCAGTATGTAGTGTCTCTACTTTAAAGAGTCCTCTCCTGCTGATGTTCAGGTTCATATCAGTATGTAGTGTCTCTACTTTAAAGAGTCCTCTCCTGCTGATGTTCAGGTTCATATCAGTATGTAGTGTCTCTACTGTGACATGTCTCCATGCTCTAATGTTCA